>NC_041398.2:197207730-197507730 GCF_900747795.2 Erpetoichthys calabaricus | reverse complement strand
GTCCTAGCAAGTGAAAGGTGAATAGAAGTTATTTTTTTTTAATCAAAATTACTTTGGAATAATATCAACAATTTTGGAATACAAGAATAAAATTAGTTTTCTGATTGATTGGAGAGAATTTAGTCAGTTAAGTTTTATGTCACTAGCTAACAGATCATTTTTCACAAATAGTTTGCTTTACAGGGTGTCCAGGGCTTTTTGCAGCATTGTGCCCAGTGCTGCATACATAGACTCCAGCCCCAAAGAATTCAGAACTGAAATAAAGAGGTTTGAGAATGTTGTATGTTAGCTTTTGTCCATATGGCTGGGAGGTTTGTTTAAAATGCCTCCATCCATACACTTTTTTGTTCAATATCTAAGTTGTGGGACACCAACCGCAACACTTAATGGGGCACTGCTCTCTCACAGAGTATACTAAAACTCCCTGGCTATTATAGAAACAAAATCATGATGTTTCCTATGATTCTAATACAATACAATACAATACAATTTATTTTTGTATAGCCCAAAATCACACAAGAAGTGCCGCAATGGGCTTTAACAGGTCCTGCCTCTTGACAGCCCCCCAGCCTTGACTCTCTAAGAAGACAAGGAAAAACTCCCAAAAAAAAAACCTTGGGAAAGGCAGTTCAAAGAGAGACCCCTTTCCAGGTAGGTTGGGCATGCAGTGGGTGTCAAAAGAAGGGGGTTAATACAATACAATACAATACAATACAATACACAGAATAGAACAAATCCTCAATACAGTATAAAAATAAAAATTTTAGAAGTACGGAGCAGAATTTAACAGTAGATGATATCACATAATAAGATTTGGATATATTTAGAGTCCTGGAGACCTCATCCATCAATCGGCCTCCCCATTTGGCCATTCCACGGCTGAAACTGTGCTGGGCCAGCCAATCCGATGAAAGGACCCCTCTTTCCCACGATTCCTGCGATCCTCCATCAGGGATGACTTTACCTTATGCAGGCAAAACAACTTGACAGGTGGGCCGTGGCTCCAAGTACTACATTTGAGTACCGAGAAGAGAAACAGAATAGGTGAGGGTTAGTATCCAATTATAACTATCATGTTACTTATGTTTTAGTGCTAATAACTAACAACAGAGATGCAGTCTGTACAGTTAATCAGCAGCTCTAGTCAGGATATGCTAAACTGAAGTAGTGAGTTTTCAGCCGGGATTTAAAAGCTGAGACCGAAGGGGCATCTCTTATACTGTAGTAGCAAGCAGACCATTCCACAGTTTAGGGGCCCTGTAACTAAAAGCTCAACCTCCCATTGTTATTTTATTAATCCTTGGAACCATAAGCAGATCGGTATCTTGAGATCTTAATGTGCGCTCTGGTTTGTAAGTCATGATAAGTTCAGACAAGTAAGCCGGACCTTGGCCATTTAATGCTTTATATGTTAAAAGGAGGATTTTGAAATCTACCCTAAACTTAACCGGGAGCCAGTGTAAGGATTTAAGAACTGGAGTTATGTGTTCGTATTTTCTTGTTCTTGTAATAATTATTGCAGCCGCATTTTGGATTAACTGGAGGCTGTATATAGAACAGTTTGAACATCCAGTGAACACCACATTGCAGTAGTCAATTCTACTAGAAATACAGTAAATACATGAATTAATATCTCAGAATCCTGTTTATTTAGAAAGCGCCTTAATTTCCTAACATTTTTAAGATGGAAGAAACATGATTTGGACAATGTGTCCAGTTTTGAATGCTGGCAGAATCTTGGAAGAATCCTACTGTATAAAGACTTAGGTAGCATGTGAAGCAGTATTACTAACTTAAGTCTTAAGTTTAATCAAATGCTATGCATGAAGTGTGTAGGAGATGTTCTGCACATCCATTTTTGATTTTGGTACAGAAAGATTATCCCAGAGGAATATTTTACATGTTTCAATGGAACAATATTTCCTGCAGAAGAAGCATCTCTTATTTCTAATATCTGGGAATCAATCTTTCATAAAACAAGTGAGATTCAATGTGCTTGATTTCTCTGTCTTTATTCAATACCAGCTTAAAAGTTTGAAGCTAACTAATGTAGAACCTAAAATGTAAGACAAACTTAATGTTTGTTTTGCATCTGGGAGGTAGCTTTGCGTCAATGGGATAAACTACATTATACCGCCTTTCATATTAGCGTCTTTCGATATCAGTCTGTAGGCCAAATATGACCAGCTCTGTATGGCATTATATGAAGAGAGCAAACAGCACTTTATAATGCCAGGGTGCTTTCTTTTTCTCTTCCTTATAATATGTGCTACAGTATATAATAAGTGCCAGTGGAAGGCAGAACCTGAAAGCATGAATGAGTACTAATGACTAGTGATAAGCAAAGACTACGGAGTTCATTTTGCCATGAATTTTAGCGAAATTACGGACATTTTCAGAAACTTAGGTGAACTCAGTGAAATGCACTGGTCAATGGGGAAGGAGTAACTGACCAAGTTTTGAGTGGATTATAATGGTATTTTAAGAACCCCTAATGGCTAGGAAGTGTCTGCCAACTATGCTGGGTCAATTATTAGTGGCCAAAAATGTGACCACTGCTGCAACATTCCTCAAACAAAATGATGCAGCTGGAATGATAACCACAAACAAAATGGCCATAAACTTGCAATAGCTAAAAATATATATTGTTACAGATGTGCAATTGGGAAACAACCTATGGGCTCATTTGACTGTAGTTCACCCCTGACCATGGGTTGGTGCTGTCACCTAATGTCGCTACTCTTTTGTCACCTTTAGATCTGATAATCAACAGTGAGCAAAGTCATGACATCACTTTTTGGTTGCATGGACTGGTCATTTTCTCTCCATATAGTTTATCTTAACCGGCTCCACCACCATCTGTTGGCAGTCTACTGCTAGACTCATATTGGAAAGGAGATATTTTAAAACGAGCATTAATCATTTTGTTATTTTGTGTTTTCAATTATACAATGTTTGCCAATGGGTGCCCCAAATCTTATGGTTTCTCTGTTTTTTTATTACAATATATATTGTACTCACAAAGTCCCAGAGTTGCATGTAACATAAAATGATCTTCTTCACCACCCACTCACCGGCTGTGGAAGGAAGGGGGTATGGGCCAAATGCATGCACAATTAGCCACACTGTATAGCACCTAGTTAAAACAAACCTATGGCTCCGGCTACCAGGACTCAAAGATCTGTTTGCCCTACTCTGTACTGGAACATCCCTCTATGAGCTTCAGATGTAGTTCATACCAGCACATCTGGAGAGCCTGTGATCTGTACTACACATTGAGCAGCATAACATGCTTAATCCAGCTGTGAAGATACAATGTACAATGAATCTATGCAGAATAATTAAGTATTTTCCTAATATTTTCATTATGTTCAGCTAATGAATCCCACAAATTCAAAATACTGCATTTTTTAATAAGCCTGATAGAGGTGTGCAAATCCAGCTGAAGCACGGACATTGTGCATGTCCAAAGCAGAGTGGTAAGTAAAGTACACAGGTGGCACAGTGGTAGTGCTGCTGCTTTGCAGTAAGGAGATTGTGGGTTTGCTTCCTGGGTCCTCCCTGTGTGGAGAGTGCTTTGAGTAGTGAGAAAAGCACTATATAAATGTAAAGAATTAAGTAATATGAATTTTGGATTAAGTCAACAATATGCATACTTGAAAGTTCTGTGCATGGCTGCTACAGCTCTGTGATGTCATGCAAAAAATAATGGAGCACTGGGAAAAAAATGTTAATCTAAGCTGGCTACACAGCAAATTTCCAAAAAACGTTTCAGTGAACAAGGTCATATTGGGACAGCTTAACAATTAGCTAAACAACCAGGCTTGATGGACTGAATGGTCTCCTCTCAATTGTCAAATTTCTTAGGTTCTTATTGTTGTGATATGAAATTTTGCATACAAGTTGATAAATATTTTGTATGTCTTTATTTGTAACTTAGAGAAAAGCCATATTGTAATCTTTCTAGTTAGCCAATAAAAGGTGTCATTTTGCTTGGCTTTTCTCTACATTCATAATGGCTAACACGGTACAACACCCTAGTACTACTTTGTAACTTAGACAAAGCAATGCAATATTAGTGTTACATTATAGATAATAACAGCAATGGTTTGATGGTTTAAGAACCCCCTTCCCTCTTTAGGACTGAGTCTCTTTTTAATTTTACAACAGGGTTGCAGGAAGTGCTTCAAACAAGTTTGGCTAATATTTCTCTGCTGAAGTCTCTCAGTCAACCCCCACAGGAAAGCCAGGCTGCCTAACTGGCAAACTTTAGCTCAACAAATAGTTTTGGGGGGCGGCAGGTATGAAGGAGTTCTATTCCCCCATTGGTCTGAAATATGGCTGTTTGGAACTGGCTTGTATCAGTAGACTTTAAGTACCATGCCGCCCTATTGGCTCTAGGGGTTGGACAGAAAACCTATAAATTTGCTTGCTTTACCTCACTCTCTCTCTCTCTCTCTCTGTCTCTCTCTCTCTCTCTCTTACAAAACTGATAAAAGACAATCTCACACCATGAACTGAAAAGGACAACACAATGAAGAACACAGCTCGGCAGCCATATTGAGACAGGCATGCGGCCTGTTCTGAAGAAAGCTGACCAGTAACTAACAAGTCTGTGTGCCACCTGAAACTACACATCATCATTTTCAGGTTGTATAATTGTTAATATTCAAATGTACTTTGCATATTGTTATTATTTATGAATATTATCAATAATACATTGTTTAAAGTGTAACTTAACTCCTGCTTGTCTTTTACTACACCTAATTGCCTGAGGTTATAAATGTAGAAGGGAAGGTGGGGAGAAGTTATATGGTAAAATATCTTATAAACAGTGGTAAGTCTGTGAGATTTGAGGCATTCTGACAAAGGCTACATATTAATAATACAAAAGGGGAAAGTAGCGTAAAATATTACTCTACCAAGACAAAACACTTATGTATTGGTCAAAACAGTTTACTCGCTCTGAAAAACATGTTGGGAAATCTCGCAGATACACTACTGATGAGTAGTTATTTAATTAGATTTTGTTCTCAATAACAAACTCGCTGTGATGTACAGGCTCGATATCCAGTGTTGGTTCCTGCCTTGTGTCCAATGGTGCCAGTACAGGATCCAGCACCAGTGAACCTTAATTCAGTTGAGCAGGTTTAACATTATTAAGTCATGATTTAACAAACCCATCTGAACCTAATTTTAAAATCCCATCACTGCCCAGCACACAAAAAACAAGCAAATTACTAAGAAGTATAATCCCTGGTGGAAAATCTATTCTTAACCCCTTGTTGCCTAAATTTATTTACAATTTTATAAAAAAAACAAATTATTTGTGTTTTTGCTGTCAAGCAGATGCTAAATTAAGTGGAGATTGTTAATATGAATATAGCACACAAGCAAACAATAAACTGGTACATATTTTTATTTTAGCATAACTTACTCAAATTTGGACAATCTTTCAAAATTAACAGCCAAAATCCATGTGCACGGCCACGCTAACACTTCACTTCCATCCGGCTGATGTAGTTTCCACGATAACTGCTAGATGGCATGACCAGTGCTTCCAATACGATCCTTGGTACCTATCGAATACGCATCAACCACCTCGGCTACATTCAGGCCTGAAGCGGTTTGAAGCGATTTTGCAACAATCGTCTACAAGGGGTTAACGTTGTATTACTATTTAAGGTTAATGTAAAAGATATTACAGTAGTATAAAACCATTTATTGACAATACAAAGCATAACCTTAGTAATTTATTGTAATAGTTTGCCCTTCAATAATATAATGACTTCACACCAACATACACACAAGGTCACAATGAAAGTGGCAAATTTAAAATAAGTGAATTTGACTACATGTCTGCCTACATACTTGTTCCTACATGAAAGTCAGGCACTTACCAAGGACACTTTAATCTTTCACAGTACAACACTTTTCAGCATTCCCAGTCATACAGTGAAGCACCAGTGGTGACACAAGAGAAATTAACTTGCTTACTCTTGTCAAATGGAATGTAACTTTAGAGAAGTGCCAGAGGTTTTTGAAACCTCAAAGCTAGCATAACACCAAGAGAAAGCCTGTCCAGCTTCATGTAGGTCTCTCAGAGAACAACAGCTCTTCCAAGTATTTCAAAAATGTCCCTTGCCAATTACTATAGTATTTGACATCACACAGCTCTTGAGTGAAAGGTATGTTGAATCTCAAATGTACATGAGTCTTTACACCAGAGGAAATGACTCACGCATTAGGCTAGGCTCAAAAAGAAAAAGAAATGTAATTAAAGGGTAAAGGCAGAAATCAAGTGGCAGGATTATTAAACAAACAATCATGTCTAAACTGAAGAAGAATGATGAAATATTTTAAACTCCGCTGAAATGCAACAAGAAATATCACAGACACTTTTAAGAGTTTAAAATATTCAATTGTCAGACATACACGATGGCAGAGTAGGACGGATGGAAAAAAGAGGGAAATGTTGTTAAGCAATAAAGAATAATGGGACTACAGTATGAATGGATGGGCTCCTTGTGGAAGTGGATGGGGCTGACCTTTGTCCCCTTAACTATTAGTGGCATGTGCTACATGACCCTAGATTTCACCTACAGCAATCACTACAACAAAACTGCAAAAATAATGCTAAAAAGTTAATAACTACTGAAGAAAGCACCCTAACAAAAAAACAAACAAAAAAGATGAATTCTTCATGGTTTAAAAAGCAGTAAAGACGTATTTTTCACTTATAGAAAGCCCATGAAAAATTAAACAAAACTGGCAAATAAAACAAACTGAAGACAACAAAGTATGCCAACAGGCTTTGGCCTCCTAACACCATGATCAGCTGTTGTTGAAGGAGCGCACCATACATGGTACTTTAAAGAGGTGTAATGACACAGCTTACTGATTACTTCACACAAGATGGCTGTCGATACAAAGACAAATAACACAAAATGGTGGTGATTGTTTGAAACAAAATTGTAGTCAAAATAAAAAGCTTCAAAATAGGCTACATAAGTAATAGAAATAATTCCAATTTGACAAAAATTTCATAAAATCATACCAGAATTCTGCTTTTTTGATGTACTGATTTCTCAAAAGTGTAGAAAGCTCACAGGAGATTATTTTTCATATAAAAGAGATGGAACTAAACCAGGAAGTGGAGAAAACAAAATGAGCAGAAAAGGGCTTTGTCTTTAAACAGGCTAGGGTCAAAAGTACCAGGAGAAATAACCAAAACAAATATTATAAATAAAAAAACTAAACTGGAAACCATATATACAGTCAAAATAATTTGAAGCTAAGGTCCTTAAACTGCCTTGTCTTATTTTCCCATAATTAACTTTGTTTGATTTGTCTTTCATCTCATGTATGGAACAAAATCTTATATGTGTAACAGCTACACAGGGCAGCAGCAGGTTGGAAAGAGAACTGGAATCAGGAAATGGTCATAGTTATAAGAAACTAGGCAAGATCAAAACTGGGAAAGTAAAAATGAAATAAACAGAGCCCAGAACATGAAACAATACCTGTAAACAAACTACCCTCCCGTAACTGGCAATAAGTGTCACTGTCATAAACAACACATCCATTAGAAACACTACAAAATGGCAGTGAAAAAAAAGATTGAAAATAACATCAACATGACATCATCATAAGAATAAAACAATAACTTGTTCGTCTATTGGTTTTGAGAATTGCTTGGTTTTTTCCAGGCCTCTTTTATTGTTGTCTCAACCTCTTTTGTTGTTCATTAGGTAACATTCTTTTAGTTCCATTTTAAATTTATTATTCAATTACTATTTAAATATTTAGCCTATATTCTTTGAGGTTCTTTCTTATTTGCTTTGTCATCATTATTATTTGTTTCTTCAATTACTGAATTTTTGATTTTTCTAATTTCTTTTAATAAAAGTAATTATTCAAGTACTGACTTCTGGATTGGGTTTTTAAATTTTTTTTACTCATTCCGCTTGTATCATATCATAACAGCTACAACCCTGTGAGGTGGACTTTAATGCTCCTGCACTCCTGAGCCTTCAATTTCATTTACAGGAGTCACCTCGCACAGCTGTTTGCATTGAAGAGTCTGATTTTTTGAAGCTTTTCAATCCAGGATTAATTCATGGGCTGGAGTTCCACAACAGGCCTTTTTGCTAGTCTTAACCTGTAAAAATGCCAAAATGTTCCCGTATATCTTTACCTAGGATCATACTCTGCTACCTATTGGGTGAGGCCAAACCTCTATGGCCTAATCGTTTTTGAGCAGTATATATGGCATCTCTGCCACTGTGGTTTCCTTCTGTCTTATGCAGTTTTTACATGGGACTTTAGCCTTCCCTGTGCAAGTCTTGAGGTGTTATTACTCTCAGCATCTATTTGTCAGTTCATGTCATGTGTTTGTAAGACAGTGACATGTGTACTTGCATGGCTCCTCAGAACTGCTGACAAAATACAATAGAAAAATAAATAAATAAAAAGTACACAGTTCAGTTGGGCATGCTTTCACAGGAAACGGGAAGAGTAAAAGAGACAGAGAATCTAAGTAAGGAGTTGCCTTGGATGCATTTTTTACAACTAGGGCCTAATTACAAGATATTTTACAAATGTCATATCTTGCCTTTGCCTCTGGCTCACCATCAACTGTCAGTAGTTGACCATGCCCACCACCCGCTACCTGCCTTTGTTCTAAATATTTAATTTGCCTTAAGGCCGTAATTATCAGACATTCATGGTATAAGAAGTGACAGTAACACGTTTAAGCACAAATAGCCCAGTTTCTTCACTCAAGTCTTTGATAAACCCCTAATGTTTTCTGGAAAGCTCTTGGCTTTTAACCTTTTTTTGAATTTCTGAAGCTGACTATGAAATTTTTTTTGAACAGGAAAAAACATTCGGTATTAATGGGCTGTTTGTACAGCAGCTGCACAGATAAGATAGATATGAGTAGGTTTGGAGGATGGCAAAAAATATAATAAACTTATTTACTATGTATCATTTTTTCAACCAGTGTCTGCCGGTACTCAATTTTTAAGTCCAATTTCTTAATAATAGTGTAGGTTACTTACATTAGATCAGAGTTTCCCCCTTGGAGTTTGGAGTGTCAAGATTGACTAACAGTAGATCGGAGACTGGATTAGGAGTCCCCCTTGGAGTTTCCTCCTAGGAGTTCTAAGTGTTAAGATTGACTAGATTGGAGACTGGGATAGGGGTCTCCCTTCAAGTTTCATCCAGTTTTACTATCATTAGATTGGAGGCATTGGTCCTCCTTTGAGTTTTGAGCATCCAGATTTACTAACATTCACTCACTGGGTCCCTTGCAGTTTCAAATGACCATATAGAACATTTTATAATTTTCGTTCAAAGTGTTATCTGAAAATTGATCACAAAGAATAAAAAACATGACCTTGGAATTGAGAGATTTTCATAGACCTGCACTTGGAAGATATATTGTTGTGGGCAACAATAACATGGACAGACAAGATACCCAATTTGACAAATCACAATATTTGTCATGAATTGGGATTTGTATATTTCTGTTGCTTAATGTTTCATTTTAATACCTTTTGATCTTATTCTTTGCCATTTTCCTTGTTATAAAATTTGAATATTTGTTGTTTATATTTTCATCAAAAGTTTGGATTACTGGAGGTATAGATACAGTGTTTCATTTGTTGTTGTTTTTTGACTTTATATTGGTAAATGTTTTGGGATTGATTACTTTTGATCTCCTAGTTTTTGTTTCTTTTTTACTTCAATTTTATTCTTATCTCCATTTCATTTTCAACAAGTTCCAACTAAAAAATAACAAAGTCATTGGAAATGTAACTGGTTGGATAACCTAAGACTATATGGCTTTCATTCAGCAACACAAACATCCTCAGAAAGAATAAATAGTTGCTGCTTAGTAAGATATAAACACTATGGATCAGAAGAAGACAAATCTACTTCAATAAATATAGCAAGATGAATAAGACAAGGTAGCTGCCACTCAGTTAGATGACAAGCTCAAAAAGAACATTTTTATGGTGCTTCTATTCAGTCCAGTCACAATAAAAACTATTATGAATTCTCAGTACCTTTATTATTTCATCTTTGACTTTTAGTCTTTTAGTCTTTTTTTCCTAGACTCTAAGACATTATGATTTTAGTTTTACTTTCATTATACTGTTTTGGTTTAGTTATATATTATATATTGTCAGAAAGGCGCTATATTGCGCCCGACCCGGCACAGACTTGACACAGGAGGCACGTATGAAATACCAGGACTTTAATTAATCTTCAACTGGAGGGCACGTCTTCCCCATAATCCCCCCAGCCACAACACAGTCCCAAGCACTAGTCACCACCAGTACAGCACAAGCACAAACACAAACACAAACACTTTCTTCTCCTTGGCACCATCACTCCTTCTCAGCAACCTTGTCCTTGTCCACCCGACTCTGGCCACTGAGTGGTGGTCGCTGGCTCCTTTTATAGGTCACCTGGAAGTGCTCCAGGTGCTTGATCACCGAGTTCCGGCGGCACTTCCAGGTGTGACTCTGTTGCCCACACGGGCTCAGGAGTCCCAAACACAGCACCCCCTGGCGGTACCTGCGGGACCCAACAGGGCTGCCCCCAACTCCAATTCCCAGGGAGCCCTTTGGGAAACCCAGGCACTACTCCAGCCCAGGGGGGTGGCCATCTAGTGTCCAGGGGCAGGTATTGCACTTTCCAGGGCTGCTCCCCCTGAATATAGTGTGCAGGGGCGTCCCGGCTGGGCATGGATGCCAGCTGCCTGCCACAGTGCCCCTCTCTTCGATGAGCCCCATTGGGATCAGCGACATGTCCCGCGAGGGCTGGTCTTCTCCAAGACGGGGAGACGGCGTCATCCGGTTTGTGGGCCTGACCTGTGGAGACAAAACTGGAAAACCGGGAAGGGTTGTCCCGATGTCCGCATCTTTTGGACGTCCTCCTGGAACAAGCCCAATATATATATAGGTATTTTTTGTTTATTGCGATGCCATTGTC
The DNA here is from genome assembly GCF_900747795.2 of Erpetoichthys calabaricus. Lineage (NCBI taxonomy): Eukaryota > Metazoa > Chordata > Cladistia > Polypteriformes > Polypteridae > Erpetoichthys > Erpetoichthys calabaricus. Next base: position 197,496,726 of record NC_041398.2, on the reverse strand, counting down.
TTTTTTGTGTTATGATGGCAGCAGCACACAAATGGCAAATATGTGACACCTTCATAAAGACGCATAGAAAACAAGCCATAATCCTAACTGGCCTGCCCAAAAATAAGTCTGTCTCTAGGAAATTGGAAGGTTTCAGGCCTATCTAAGCTTCAAAACAGAGAACAGGCTTTTAAGGTTCAAAATGCAAAAGACAGCATGAAATACCTCTAAGAATGACACACAAGAGGGAGAACCATGCAACTCCAGCTTGTATAGAAGAGGATTTAATATCTAAAAATATCAAAACATGAGGCAAAAAGGATTTGCCTAAAAAGCAATCAACAGCAAACTACACGTGAATCATAATCCAACAGTGTAAACCAATAAATAGAAGCAAAAACATTAAAATAAACAGCAAAGACTAACAAAACAGCAATGCTAACTCTGCCAAATACCAGTAAAACTCACATCCAAAGCGTATTCAATCAACAGCAAGGGACTGCATATCCCATGAACTTTTGTAGTGCTGGGAGTAGTCCCTCAAAATTAATGGATAGGTGGCCCTGCTTCTAGGGAAACTGTCCACAAAATACGGGGAACATAAAGATATTTTAAGAAATAGTATGTAAATATTTTAAAACATAACAAAACAATAATACATTACACATATCGACTAAATGTTAAACAATTTTAACAGAAATAATCAAACTAAATAATTCAAACTGAAAAATTAATAAAAAAGACAAAGAAAAGGATCATAAACATAAGCCAGGGAAGGAACTTGCCAAAACCTAACATTTTGTGGGTTCTTCCATTTTGAGAGATAAGTTTTTAATAACAGAGTTCTGTTGTGACCTTGTGATGGCCAAAGGTTGCAATATCTGACATCAACTTCCAAAAGGTATTAAAGATCGGGGTGCGCTGCATTCAGCATCCAAGATCCAGACAAAAATAAACATACTTTGCTTTCTTTGGTAGCTTTTAGGGAAAGGATAATAAAGCAGATTGGATTTTGGTTGTATTTCTTTTTAACTTTGACTTTTGATTAGAATATTGTGTTTTGAAAATCGAGCTTTATGGCTTTCTGATTTTGATCTTGGACTTTTTAAAACACTTCGCTTTTGTTTTATCATTATGTGGCTCCATCTCCTGGTCCATCTTGCTTATAAAATGTTTTCGGTTTTTTTTTTTTTTTCACAAACAAAAAAGCATCAGAAAGTATGCAGTGTCTGGCAATTAAAAATTCAACATGTCCCTGTCATGATTATATCACTACTTAACAGCAAAACAAGTAATATCTTCAAAGATATCCACAAAAAACAGGCCACAATCCTATCTGTCCTTCCCAAATTGGGTCTAACTCCAGCAGCACTTGACCCATCAATAACTGGGAGGCTTTGGCCTATACAACCCCAAAAAATGAAACCAGCAAAAAACGAATACATGTCCCAAAATACATCAACAATATATTATAAAAAATAAATACATAAACATGCCACACAACAGGGAGAACTGAAAAACTTCAGCTTGAAGAGACAAGTCCCAAGAGGAATCTTTATAAATTAAAATATTTATTGACAACAAAAAGCAATAGCAAAACGCTCAAAAAAGGAGCAAAATGTAGCTGCCTCAAAGGAAATCCAGAGCAAACAAGTCCCAAAACAAAATCCAGAAGAATAATTCTATAAACAGAAACAAAAGATCAGAAGCCCAGCAAAAAAACAAAGAAATAGCAATACCCACATCAGCCCACAACAAGTGCATTCAATGAACCACAAGGAACTCACTGTTCCAGCCTGCTTTTAAAGCCTGGAGGACAGTGAGGTAGGGGTGATTGTGGTACGTTGTGCTATGGAGATGGTGATATGAGAGTTAATGTAGCTATTTATAGACTTTCCTTTTGTATACAGGGTGCTGAATGTGGTACAGATGAGAGCTCCAGTGAAGGAAATGGCAAGGCAGCAGCATAGCTAGGTGTTTGCATCCGAGGCAGTGCAGAGTGAGTCTGTGGATGAGAAGAGGCATCCCGCTTTGAGATACCAAACTACATAGGCAGAAAATAATAAAGTTATTGAAGACGTTTCAGTGGAAGTGAAAGGACCCCATAGAGAAAAAAGAGATTACTTGCTGGAGGGTAGTTGAAGTGAAAACGTCTGTGGCTGTACGTATATGCAAGCAGGGGCGCGAATTTATTGAGTTCTTCCCAGAATAAGGTGCACAGTGAATAATATGTGAATGCACATGAGATAATTGAAGGGGTCTCTCAGAATTTTAGGAAAGTGATCCAGGGGAGTGGTCCAGGGGAGTTCGTCTTTGTTTTTTTCAGCATTGATTCTTTCGTTGCATGAGTATGCACCATAGCACTCTTGAACTGCCTGGATGTTAAGAGCTTGTAAGAGTGTGGTAAATGTGGAGAGCTGGACACTGGTTTAATTTGATTAAGTATTTGGGTCATATGAACAACTTGGGAGAAGGGAAAAGACCTGGGAGTACTGTCATGTTTGTTTTTGATTTGGAAAGTTCTCGGCTTGCTTCAAGCAGCCTGAACAAAGGTGAAAGGAATGGGATGAAAGTTTTTGTAGTTTTGTTTGTTTTGAATTTTTTCTTATTTTCTCATATTTATTCAAGTGCATGGGTACAGTATTTTGATGGACTTGCTTTATTCACTTTCCTCGACGTTTGATATTTTCAGGTAGCACCAGTTTTTAATCAAGAACTGTATGTTTCGCCTGTGTTTGTCTCACTCACCCTGGCTTATTCTCCATACAAGTACTAGATGCTCCCAGGACAGACCACTGTGAAGTATGTGGTGGGCACAGGGCATCACAGTGGTCCCACCACCTGTAAAATACAAGGAACATAGCAGAACTCAAATCATACACAAAGAATGGCAGTAAATAAAAAATAAGATGGCAATGTGGTAAAATACAAAACATAATAATGATAAAGTATACTAAAGCTTCAAACAAAATATTCAATCCAAAAGAATTGTATTTGAAATTTCTGATGTTGAAAACTTTAAAATACATACTCTAAACCTATGGGAAAAAATTAAGAAGACCAAAAAATATAGCATATTATAAAGATAGCTTTTGCCAAACCATGAGTGTCCGACAACTGGATGGCTGATTGGCTGCCGGGTCCTGTGTCTGCAAATGTGCAGGTCCGGTGGTTGTCTCTGTGACACATAACATGTCAAGCCTATCTGAACTAGGCATAGGCGACTGGGTGCACCATGAGTGACTTTTTCTGGAGGTCATCAAGGCTCAGTCCTTGGTGTTAATTCTCCCTTACTGCGTTTTAGTATCAGTTCAGGTCTTACTGACATAGCAGAGGTCCTAGGAGGATTACTGAACTGAGGAAGTCCACTTGTAGTTGCAGGTTTTTCAAATTCTTCAGGACATCCCCAATGTTAATGAAGGATACCTGTGCAGGATAGGTCCATCTGCTAATTTCTCCATCCATAAATTAATGGTGCTGAGCATGATCAGGTGTTACCTGAGGTATGCATATTATTGTGCCTCTAACATGACACCCCCCTCTATCAAGACTGACTTACCATTAGCATACAGCTTCTTCATCATTAGTGTCTTAGTGTAGTTGTTGTAGGGTCCACAGTAAAAACTACAGTAGTCTAATTCAAATGAGAGAGCATCACTGAAGCTACATCAGCAGCACTGGTTGATGAGGACAATGTCATTGGTAAAGCAGAGTTGGTTATGTTACCACCATCAATCAATATGTCAAAGTTCTTCCAATTAAGCTCTATTAAAATAACTTTCCAGACATGCTGATGTCTATTGACAGTGTATTCATTGGAAGCTTACTGTCATTTTCTGACTCTAACAATTGCATTTCACTTACAATTTAGTAATGTTTACCAATTTGTCAATCAAATGACAAACTCTCCAGGATATTTTTCTGCCTTAAACCCAATGCCACATTATTTGGATTATGTGGGATTAAAATGGATGGATAGGTTAATCTGCTAATCATCACCTCTCATTATTATTCACATGTTTCATGTCTGCACCAGTGTCCTGCTTCATTGCATTTACCTGTCTAAACTCTTACCTTGCTTTATAGTTACAAGATGTTTCTGGGCTCCACCTAGCAAGATGTCAGTCAAAGAAGCTAGACATGTTCTGGACTTGTCCGCATGTAAATGTCAGCATTTGAAAGCCACATCGCAATTTTAATTGAAGAAAGAAACAGACAATGGAGCAGAAAATGAAGAGCCTGATGTGGAGTTCTTTTAGTTTAGTTATGTATTTTAATGTCACATGGATGGAAGTAACTTTCTTTTCTGTTCCTTCTCTGTAATTGGTTTAACAGTACAAGAGAAAACTATACCACCATAGTTACTGGGACTACTGTTTCACTTAGGTAGGTGAAATTCAAGTTCTACTTTGAAAAACGAAGTGTACATTCACTTATCAGATATCTCACTGAAGAGCAGAATTGCTTTCTCCTTAGACAACCAATAAACAAATCCTAATAATATTAATTTTATTTGCAACAACCATGTACTCCCCAACCTGTCTTTCCTATATGTTACATTTGCAATCTGTCATTTTAAAAATAAAATTCCTCCCCATCCATCTAGTGAGCAGAGAATGTGGTAGACATAATGCGACATTATCAACCAAAGATATGAGGTATCCACAGGGTTAGCAATGGTCAAGCATCAGCAGTTGATTTGAGAAAATAGCTTTTTAACAGCTTCTAAAGAGCTTTTGAAAGGCTCCTCGCAGAGTCCTTTTTCTAAGAATAATAAGACATCCTTCACTCATTCTGTTTATGGTAGGTGAATCAGGATTTCTCCATGTGAGAAAGATAACCTGGCATATTAGGTGCCTGACAACTTCACTCATTTTAATAACTTTTAATCAGGGTATACTTTGGATAAATCAAGTTCACAAAGAAGAGTGTACAGGTGCTGGTCATAAAATTAGAATATCATGACAAAGTTGATTTATTTCAGTAATTCCATTCAAAAAGTGAAACTTGTATATTAGATTCATTCATTACACACAGACTGATGTATTTGAAATGTTTATTTCTTTTTAATTTTGATGATTATAACTGACAACTAATGAAAGTCCCAAATTCAGTGGAAAATTAGAATATTGTGAAAAGGTTCAATATTGAAGACACCTGGTGCCACACTCTAATCAGCTAATTAACTCAAAACAACTGCAAAAGCCTTTAAATGGTCTCTCAGTCTAGTTCTATAGGCTACACAATCATGGGGAAGACTGCTGACTTGACAGTTGTCCAAAAGACGACCATTGACACCTTGCACCATGAGGGCAAGACACAAAAGGTCATTGCTAAAGAGGCTGGCTGTTCACAGAGCTCTGTGTCCAAGCACATTAATAGAGAGGTGAAGGGAAGGACAAGATGTGGTAGAAAAAAGTGTACAAGCAATAGGGATAACCGCACCCTGGAGAGGATTGTGAAACAAAACCCATTCAAAAATGTGGGGGAGAATCACAAAGAGTGGACTGCAGCTGGAGTCAGTGTTTCAAGAACCACCACGCACAGACGTATGCAAGACATGGGTTTCAGCTGTCGCATTCCTTGGGTCAAGCCACTCTTGAACAAGAGACAGCGTCAGAAGCGTTTTGCCTGGGCTAAAGACAAAAAGGACTGGACTGCTGCTGAGTGGTCCAAAGTTATGTTCTCTCATGAAAGTAAATTTTGCATTTCCTTTGGAAATCAAGGTCCCAGAGTCTGGAGGAAGAGAGGAGAGGCACATAATCCACGTTGTGATGGTTTGGGGTGCCATGTCATCTGCTGGTGTTGGTCCATTGTGTTTTCTGAGGTCCAAGGTCTACGCAGCCATCTACCAGGAAGTTTTAGAGCACTTCATGCTTCCTGCTGCTGACGAACTTTATGGAGATGCAGATTTCATTTTCCAACAGGACCTGGCACTTGCACACAGTGCCAAAGCTACCAGTACCTGGTTTAAGGACCATGGTATCCCTGTTCTTGATTGGCCAGCAAACTCGCCTGACCTAACCCCACCTAAATCTATGGGGTATTGTGAAGAGGAAGATGCAATACGCCAGACCCAACAATTCAGAAGAGCTGAAGGCCACTATCAGAGCAACATGGGCTCTCATAACACCTGAGCAGTACCACATACTGATCGACTCCATGCCACGCCGCATTGCTGCAGTAATCCAGGCCAAAGGAGCCCCAACTAAATATTGAGTGCTGTACATGCTCATACTTTTCATGTTCATACCTTTCAGTTGGCCAACATTTCTAAAAATGCTTTTTTTGCATTGGTCTTAATTGATATTCTAATTTTCCGAGATACTGAATTTGGAACTTTCATTAGTTGTCAGTTTTAATCATCAACATTAAAAGAAATAACATTTGAAATACATCAGTCTGTGTGTAATGAATGAATCTAATATACAAGTTTCACTTTTTGAATAGAATTACTGAAATAAATCAACTTTGTCATGATATTCTAATTTTATGACCAGCACCTGTATATTGTAAAATTATGAGTTAAACTATATAAAATTGTGTATCGCACAAATTGATGTAGAGGGAACTGCATTGTGGGCTGACTTCCATTTACTATCTGAAAGTCAAATTGACAGAGTTTATACCCAAAGTTGTTCCAAGCTATAAGTGCTGCACTGTTTTGAAGACACCGGTATGGCCTTTCCAAAGTATAATATAGCGAAAATGTACACATTATACAGATCCCCATTAAAGATCGTCCCTATTTTGTACCTCAGGAATGGTTGAAGTATAAGAGTACTTTGTAAGAGTACAATCAAGAGTAAATAAAGCCTCAGACGTCTTCTTTCTGTTCTCTAAGGATGGATATGGCAATTTGTTTTGAATAAGACTGAGTATTGTACGCTTTGCTGACTTGTAATTTACCTTTTATATTTCAGCTGTAAAAATCAATACAACAAATTTCTGAAAAGACAAAATCAAATGGAAAATAAACTTGAAATTTTACATCCTGGTAATTGACATGCACCTTTTGGAGACCCATCAGCACACTTGCCTATTATATCTCAGCATAAATTTTTTTTTCTCATTAACTTAGAGAATCATTCATTTTGTTTAGAATTTTCAGAGGTGGATTCTCTCTCCCTTTGTTTACTAAGAATTTACCCCACACATTAATAGGAGTATATCAGGACTGACTGGTGTGATTAAAAACGTCAAGATTACTCAGTTGTTCCTGTACCCTCAGCTGTATCTCCCATGTGTCACCACAACTGTTAGAAAGTAGATCTTTTTTTATAAAGTATTTTACTTCAAATAGGGAACTGTAACAAAGAAGTTACTACTACAAAGTGTACTAAAAGCAAGGGCTGACAGTGGGAAGACTGGAAAAAGGCACAGAAGAGGACATAGGAATTATAAAGTTAAGAAAGACGAGCGCAGACCAGTAACCAGGACACTAAAAATAAGAGGACTGCCAGCGCCAAAACACAAACCAAAAATAAATAGACAAGGGAGTATGAGGTTGGTAACATGGATTTTCAAAAACATAGCAATTCTTGGCAAAGGTCTTTGTTTTTGAATTGCAGACAACTGTCTGTATGAACAAAGAGGTTTAAATACTATCGTGATTAATGACGTCAGGACTTCCTCTACACTCCCACTAGCAACTAGTAGTTGCATCTTAATGACCCCAAATGGTGGCACCAATCTAAAATTCAAAATGAAAAGCAGCAAAATGGTAAATAATAGATAATTGTTTTTAATTTATTAATGAAGTTAGCAGGGCAACAAAGATGAAAAAATAATCGTCATGTCATGGAGAATCTAGGAAATTTTAATTCTGAAATGAGAAAAATTACTTGAGCAAGCAAAACAATGTCATAACCTAGGTCATAATTATGATACAAACTGTAGATGTGTACTTTTTTGAGAAAGTTCACATTTAAACTTTGTGTAATAAAAAACAAAACAAAAAACAAATCAGTAACACTTTTAAGGCTTTTACAAATGTTAGAGAATAACACAGAGGTGGAAATCTGGAATGTACTGTATAAGATGTTGATTGGGTAGTAAGGTGTCTACCAAGAGGGCGGCAAAATCTGGGTGGCAGAAATGGACAGAAATGCCCCACAGTTAGGATTTTTGCCTTTGGCAATGAAATACTTTGAACACAACAGGATGACATAGTGTTCTGGATCTACACTTGTGTGCAGACGATCAATGGAAGGACCAGGAAATGAAACACAGTCAAAACCAAGCACTGGTCAAAACTTAATAAATCAAACTGTTCTTTCATCTTGTCAAATGGGAATTCAAAAATCAAAGTTAAAGAACTTATTCACGAACTTGAACAAACCAGGAAGTGTCTTATTCCGACTTTTATACCTACAACCCTGTGATGTAACGTATCGTAAATAGTGGCACCTATAACAAAACACAGTGGCACAGTCAGAAAAGTAATTAGTATTTTATTGTAATTAGTTAATTACTTCATTTTACTACTAATTTTTTGTGGCTGTCTCATGGTACTTAGGTGGACATTTGAAAATGTATATTCCAATTCTGATTATGGTTTTCCATAATAATTCGGTTAAATTATTTTTGCACTTGTTCCTGGCCATTTTTCTCTTTCACTGGCACCACCACTACAACGCTTCAATCTATATAACCTGAAAGTAAGTGGCTGGGGTCAAGCATATAAAGGTCACACTGGACAAGTTTACAGAGTGAAAACTATGAGGTTGCCATGTTGCACTTTTGAGCGTGTTTTGGCAATTTATTCCTTGAAAACAAAAAATATCTACGATTTATCATTTTCATTTTTGTTTTGACGACTGTGTATTTGACTTCTCAGTTATGAATGTTTGCAAGTTTTCTTCTCCATGCCTTATTTTCTGGTTCTATTTTAATTATTTTCAGTCTCACTCTTTCAGGTAGACCAGTTTTTAAAAACATGAAAAACACTATAAATGTAACGACTATATTTCTTAACATCTAAAGCAAAGTTTATACAAAAGAAAATGTACATACAAATTTGCATGTACAAATAAAATTTAGATCATATGAAGATCATAACATGTAGAGACCACAGAATGGTGAATAGTAGGATAATACCTCCAGGCCAGCTGATGGCAGCAGAGATATGAGACAAGTAGTATCAGACAAAGCAGCTTAAAACTTGGCTAGAACTTGCTTAGTTGTAGCTGACTCTTAAGTGCACTTTTATTTTTTAATTTGGCTTGTTATTTGATACTTTTTGTACCTCTTCTTTGATCATTTCCTTGTTTAATTGAAGCACAAACTAAATTTTCATCTCTTCTTGGCATTTATTAGGGGCCAGAGACTCAAGTGTGACAAATTTTGTACAACAGTATCAACCCCTGAATATATTGGAGGACAAATGGTGACTGCAGCATGAATTTTAATTCTGTCATTGAATAAACTGTCAGACACAGGAGATACAGTTAAGTCAGCTGTCATGAGATCTCAGCTGTCAGATTAAGGTGAACAGTGTGCACAAGGAGTCCAGGAGTGTTGTGTTTCCAAGCTTTGTAGTTAAGCAGCTTGAGCTTGAAGAAAATTCTAAAGTGAGCAGTGAGCCAGACACACTTGTTGATTAACTTGTCGTGATACAGTGGAAGTGATTCGCTATGTTCTTAGGTTTAAGAGATGTTATTGTATATTTTACTATGATTGCCTTGTTTAAAGAATTAATAATAAAAATGTTGACAAGCCATTTACTTGTTATATCAGCAACACGCACAAACAATGTCAGTTTGAGATTACCAACTGACCTAACAGAATATTTTTGTTCAGTTTTAAGGAACTAAGGATGTTTAAAAAAATCTCAGAACATATTCATCGAATTTTCATTTAAGTGATATAAAAATACAAAATCAAAAACCAAAGGCAATGCAATGATTTACCATTAGGGAAAACAAAGTCCAACACACAAATACAGCACTAATTAAAATAGATCACACTCTCTAGGTTTTCTATTGGATAAACACCACTTGGCTAACTTAATAACTTGAGCTCAGTATGAGAAGTGGTTGCCACTGCTGCCTCACAGTTCCAGAATTCCCCTTTAAATTCCAATTGCATCACGCTATGTCAAGATTCAACCCTACATCCCAAACAATGGGTTTTACTTAAAAGCATTTCTTTCTTTTGATGTGCAGAGAGCTGAAATCACATAAAACTTTTTTGGTTAGCAAATGTGTCCCAATATTGTTCTGTGATAGTTTTCGTGAGCATTAACATGTAATGCAAAAGACACTTATTAATGCAAAAGACACTTATTGTCGCTGTCATGTCTGTATGTCTGTCACTTGAAACAATTTGGCTGCCATTGAACTGATATTGTTGAATGGTACAATTATTCTTCAAGGAAATTTGTCAAGAAAATTCAGTTTTCACTCTAATATCAGTTGCTCTTTTGAGTGACTGTAGCTTTAGGATGGGAGCTGATGTCATCAAATTGTGCCTAATATTCCTTGTGTATTTGACCCTTAACCATAATATCTTCCAGTTTGTGAGTAAGCAGCGGTGGACAAGTCACTGGTCAATCAACTCCCGGCCTCCCTTTAATTTAATTACCAGTAAGTTATTCTGCTGCATTCTCCAGCTGTGAGTTGATGTCCTCCTCTCCTTTCCTGATAATCCAAAGTTCAAAATCATGTTACATGTTAATTGTACCATGTATCATCTGTATCCAACCTCAGCTGGGAACAGGCAGGCCTGTCAACCCTACATACTTGGACCAGTGCCTGGTACTGTACATGGTGGCTTTCATTACATGGTCTTCATCACAATCTTCCTCCCATGGAATAGTTATTTCCTCACCTGCTTTGATCAGGTGACTACAACTAGCCTTAGGGATGTTTTGACATATCGGTAGGAAATGCAGCCTCCTTGCCAGGTCCAGCCTTCTCTCTCAGACTTATGCCTTCTGAAGGATGTTGCTCTTGGTCTTTGGTGTTGCAGGCAGTCTGGCAGGAGTACCCGTATGTGCTATCAAGGCACTGCAGATGGTTCAGAAAGCAGCGACCTGTCTTTTATTTAACAAGCTGAGATGGGCACATGTCACTCCTCTCTTCAGAACGCTACATTGTATGTAGTAGTCAATGGCTCAATGCCTGAGTAAATAGAGACACTGGTTGAGTGCTAGGCTCCTACCCGCCCACTCAGGTTTGCCAGTGAACAGCATCTGGTGATGCCACCTCTGCACGGTATCAAGTCTCAATCCAGACTCTTTTCATGAGTAGTCTCCACTTGGTGGAACGAGCTGCCCACCTCCATCCATACTGCAGACTCCCTCAATGTATTTAAGAAGCAATTGAAGAGCCATATGTTCTGTGAATATCTGTCTAATTGGTAGAAAAAATGCTTTACTTTATGAATCTTTATATTGTTGCTTAATTTGTGGTTTAAGTTCACTTGCTTTATCGATTATAATCTATGATTATAAGTTATTAATTATCATCTTTTCATTTGTGGAAATCAGCTTTTGTTACCTGTCCTATTACACTTGCTGAACAAACAGGTCCTAACCTAGTGTTACTCAATTATGTTTACCTCTTTTGTATGTCATTTTGGAAAAAAGTGTCTGCCAAGCAAATAAATGTAAATGTAAATATAAACTCCCACCTGTACAGGTCTGCTGGTGATGAGAGGGGACTATACATAGACAGAAGCAGAAAAAAATCTGATAAAGTTCCAGTTTCCAATGTTTGGACTATGAGACTTTCCTCTTAGGAAAATGTCTATAAAGAACCCTGTACATATGTTGAAGTTCACTGTATATTTTTGTAATTATGTGACTTCAACTACATAATCATTTAATTTACAGTTTCAAGGTTAATTTAAGAGATGTAATTTTAACTTTCATATTTTGTACATTTTCCTCTTAGTTGTCCGATAGCTGTTCTGGACAGTGTGATAGGTGGCCGGCCATTTATCCCAGCCAATACCCCCAGCCTGCCAGGTGGAGCTTTCCTTGCAGTATGGAGGTACCCCGAATGCCAGCAGGGAATTATGGACATTGGAGTTTTCCTTTACAACCCTGCTGGATACCACGGAGCCGCTAGAAGGCGCTGCAGGGAGGAGCAGTAATTATTTTCCCTACGCCCCGGAAGTATGTCAAAGTCACATGAACAAGAGGAATGACGTGCTTACGGGATGAAGAAAAGGATTTTTTTCTGACCCGGAAGTGTTTCGCCCTCTCTGTCCACGTGACTAGGAACACTTCCGGGTCAGAAAAAAATCCTTTTCTTCAAGGACTATAAAAGGACTATGGGAAATCCCAGACGTCGAGCTGAGCTGGGTGAAAGGGTGGCAACGCGTCTGGGAGTGGAGGATTGTGATTATTGTTTATTGATTATTGGATTTATGAGTATTGTGGAGTGGAGGGTTCTTTGTGCACATTATTATTATAAAATTAAGTCATATTGGACTTTTATCAGGTGTCTGGCGTCTCGAACAAGGGTTCAAGGGAGCGATAGCGCCCTCAATCTGTTACAACAGTAAAACAGATCCTCATTACAAATCATTGAAACAGCAGCAGGGTCATGTATGTTTGATTGGAAAAAACAATAAACAAAAAACATATTTAAGAAATATAAACTACAGTTAGCCACAGACGCTCCACAAAGAATAACTAGCAATAGTACACTGATACATGCAATTCTGGCTTCATTTGAATTGGAATCTGGTGTCTATGAAAGCTGTTTCAGTCATCATACATTATATTATTTGATCTATGCAATTATTTTCTATTCTCATAGTTATTTTTGGGTATAACCCATTGTTACAAAAATGTGCAATAAACAAAATGTGATACATGTCTCTTTGATGAAGTAAATAAAAAAAAATAAGCAAAACGTTCAAAACTGAACTAAGTCCATGAACATATGTGAATTTCATGCCATGCATACATTTTCTGACTTGTTAAAAGTTGTCAAGGTAAACTTGCTTTTTCTGTTATTGGATTATGGGGAGCCAAAGTCAGGAATGACCAAGCTCAGGGCCAGGCACAAGTAATGCACAGAGTATAAAGAAAGTGATCCAGGAGATTGTGTGCAAAATAAAACAGTCGTGTCCTAATAGAGGGAAACTAAGAGTGAATTTAAAACAATCTGATGGCAAATTGCATAGGGAGCCTGAAGTAGAAGGAGAGTTTGAGGCAAAGGCTCACTAATAGGAGGAAGGGGTTAAGATTGTTAGGACACATGAACATGATTAAGAGGGGGCTTGGTTGTACCTTATAGGTGAAACAGGGCAAGTCACCTCACCTGATACACAAGCATTCAAGTCGTATTCTGGAAGGCACGAAGAACCTGAAGGATTTTTGTGTACTCTGTTTTCTTATGTGGTATGACCTTTTGTGGTTTATAAAAATAGCATCCGTGGCATTATTTTGTATATTGATGGCCTCCACAAGACACCCTCTCCTTTTACACGATTTAGTTGAAGAATGGTTGTAGGTGATTCATTTTATTACTTCATTATATCTAGTTATGGTAACACATCATAAGTAACGTAAGTAACAGAGTAAAGGGCAGCATGTCGGCATGGTGATACATGAATGCTCAAAAGGCCTGATTTTTAATTCCAGACTGAATCATTGTTTATGTTGAATTTGCATATGTCTCCAGTACCTTTATGTTCTGCTTTCCTCTCACATTCAGTTAGGTGTCACAAACGCACGCTTAGGAAGCAGCCAACAAGTCCTAAGGTGAGTGTTACTTCGCGAGATGAGGGGTTAATACATACACTGATGTCTCTCACTCTTTGTCTACAGAAATCTTCTTGTTCTTCTTTTGGCTGCTCCTGTTAGGGGTCGCCACAGCGGATCATCTTGTTCCATATCTTTCAGTTCTCTACATCTTGTTCTGTTACTCCCATCACCTGCATGTCCTCTTTCACCACATCCATCAACCTTCTCTTAGGCCTTCCTCTTTTCCTCTTCCCTGGCAGCTCTATCCTTAGCATCCTTCTCCCAATATACTCAGCATCTCTCCTCTGCACATGTCCAAAAAAATGCAATCTCGCCTCTCTGACTTTGTCTCCCAATTGTCCAACTTGAGCTGACCCTCTAATGTCCTCATTTCTAATCCTCATCACACCCAGTGCAAATCTTAGCATCTTTAACTCTGCTACCTCCAGCTTTGTCTCCTGCTTTCTGGTCAGTCTACAGAAATAAAGAAGAAAAATCATAATACACCTACCTTATTTCCAGTCTCTCAAAATGGCCACCATCCCATACAATGAAACATCTGCAATGACACTTCCTGTTCCTGCACGGTGATGTCACTTCCGGCCACTTTTGATGATGTTACCTTCGGCCATTCCCGATGATGTCTCTTCCGTTATTGTTACTTCCTTCTCCACGTTTATACATTTTCCTACATAAACGGCATTTACCTGAATATCTGTGTCGAATGTGATCAGTTTTTGATTTATTTCGACTGTTTTTTTTTATCTTTGTCCATCCGACAATATACGGGGTCATTCCCCAACTCTTTTTGAGTATTATTTTGTGGTTATTCCTCCACATAGGTTAACTGCTAACTTTACACTGGCCATATGTGACTTATGAGAGTTTGTAAGATTGTGGCTGTCATGGTTTTCTTCCACAGGCTTACATTTAATTTTTTTTTTTTTTGTCTTTGTTCATTTTTTGCTGGTGCTCATTTTGTTCTATTGTTTCTGAAAACAATTGTCTCTGTTCATTTGTTATTTGTCTACTTATGTTTTTTTCTATTAACTTTATTCTATGTAGTTATTAGTGTCTATGTTATTCTTCCCTCATATGCTCCATTTATTTAGAGGGTGAATACCCAAGAGGCAGAGCCACCCTTCCTTCTCCGTTAATGAACTGCCCCCAACCAGTTAAGGCAGGCTAGGAAGTGAAGTCCCTTCACGGTTCATTTAAATGCTCTGTTGTAAAGTTTGGTTGTATTGCTTTCTTCTTTGTATTTTTGCTGGATTTTTGACTCTTTTGCTACTGATTTTAGGATTACAATTAAGGATTATAATTAATTATCATGATTTTTATACACAACAATCCATCCATTTTCTTTACATCCTTCATCCTGTTCAGGGTCAGATGAATGTCAGTGCTCAACACAAAGCTTTAATTAACTTCAATGAGAGAGATGAGGTATAAAGAGAAAGTGAAAGCCAGTTAATAAAAAGAGACACCCTCACAATTAAATATGCTCATTGTAAATCAAAATAATTCTTTAGCTACAGTACATTGACTGAGAAGGTTGTTCTGTAATCCCAAGGCCCTACATTTGTGTCATGCTAATGTATAAGAGATGGTAAGCAGCTGGGATGAGACATCACCCTTAGCAAATTCCTCTGCAAAGACAGAATGTGTTGTGGACTGGATTCATTTAGGGTAAGAGTGAGTGTAGGAAGGCTGAGAGAAAACAGAGAGAGCCCAAAATCACGAAAGAGACAACCTCGCAGTTAGAAACCCGATTATCAGCTGTAGCCACTGGAGTATTCCTTCAGCTACACTGACTGAGAAGGATGTCTCAATAATCACAAGACCCCAAGCTCACAACCCTCTAGATCCTACAGGATAAGCAGCTGAGAGAAGGCGTCATCCTGAGTGAATTCCTCAGCAAACACATCAACCCTCATTAAGACACTAGACTATAGCAGGGCTACATTAACACAACTTGTACAGTAGTTTTAAAACCTGCAAGCATGTTTTAAAGAAAGTAGAAAATGAGAACCCATAAGAGGCAGGTCAAGATCCCAGGTCATCCACCCATTCTCTGAACCTATTTTACTCACTAAAGGGCAGTGGAGAGCCAGAGTCTACTCTGGCAGGGTCAAGCATAAGAGAGAAAGCTACTTGGTACAAGACATCAGTCCATCACAGATCACACTCGCAGATGACATGTCATTTATGAGATTTCATCTATACTAACATGGATATTTGGGATGTGAAAGGAAATCACAGGACATGACAAAATCCCTAGAGACATTGCTAGAACTTGCATACTAAACACAAATTGCGTGCCAGGAACTTAACTGAAACACTCTCACAGCACGCTCTTCACAGCCCCAAAAAATAGGAAAAGCACTAAATTGAGGTCAAATAAATGACACCTAAGAGGAAGTAACTCCACGTAAAAGGATTTTGTCAGGATTCTTAATTGGACAAAAACATGGCAAATGAAGTTTAACTTTGTGGTAAGGCTGTGTCGTGGGCTAGATGGGGTAGTGAGGCAGAATATACTGTATTAGTTCATCCTTATTAGACAAAAAGAAAAAAAAGTATGGCTGCATGGGAACGACCGCTTTTGCTAATCATATGACAGTTTCATACGACATTTTGGAACAAAGTGCTTTGGACTGTTCAGACAAAAATTAAGTTATTTGATCATAACAAAAAGCGCTTTGCATGGTGGAAGAAGAACACCGCATTCCAAGAAAAACACCTGCTACCTACTGTCAAATTTGGTGGAGGTTCCATCATGCTGTTGGGGCTGTGTGGCTAGTTCAGGGACTGGGGCCCTTGTTAAAGTCGAGGGCTAGATGAATTCAACTCAATATCAAGAAATTCTTCAGGATAACATTCAAGCATCAGTCACAAAGTTGAAGTTAGGCAGGGGTTGGATATTCCAACAAGACAATGACCCAAAACACAGTTCGAAATCTACAAAGGCATTCATGCAGAGGGAGAAGTACAATGTTCTGGAATGGCCATCACAGTCCTGTGACTTGAATATCATCGAAAATCTATGGGATGATTTAAAGCAAGCTGTCCATGCTCGCGAGCCATCAAATTTAACTGAACTAGAGAGATTTTGTATGGAAGAATGGTCAAAAATACCTCCATCCAGAATCCAGACACTCATCAAAGGCTATAGGAGGCGTCTAAAGGCTGTTATATTTGCAAAAGGAGGCTCAACTAACTATTGATGTAATATCTCTGTTGGGGTGCCTAAATTTATGCACCTGTCTAATTTTGTTACGATGCATATTGCATATTTTCTGTTAATCCAATAAACTTAATGTCACTGCTGAAATACTACTATTTGCATAAGGCATGTCATATATTAAAAGGAAGTTGCTACTTTAAAAGCTCAGGCAATGATAAACAAAGAATTAAGAGGGGTTCCCAAACTTTTTCATATGACTGTATATTGCGATTTTTTAATTTAGTTATTTTATTGTCGATTTCTCATTTGCGAAACGCAAAACTCACTAAAAAGAGTGTTTTGGGGGTGTTTAGAGGATTTTGGGCAAACAGGGAACATTGGGATGTCATGTACTGTGAACAGGGCACACATGCATGTTTGCCTTTGCCTTCACAACTGTGAAATCCACGATATGTATGCCTGTTGTTCACATGACTTCAGTATGTTGTTTAAAATTGACATGCTGCTTACTTTCCTCACAAAGACACACCAAAGCACACCATTGTGCACACTACTGTTAAAAATTCCACTACACAGAAAGTCCCCTGCTTCCCTTCCCACCATTACCTATTAACCGCCCTTTCCTGTTTCCTGCAGTGTCAACCATCAAATTTCTTTTCTGTCTTTTTAAGATTGCTGTGATCATGAAACATGAGAACCCTGTAGCCAGTAGAAATACAACACACATCTGGTGGTTGAACAAAATGTGACATTAAATGGCTCTGGAGCTTTTTTTTACCAGAGCTCTTTAAAATACTAAACAACAGGCAGACAGATTCAAAATTAATGCACAAAATTCTTCCAGGTAGAAAACAAATATCTTTCTTCTTGTGTCAATGGCACACATTTCACTAGAAGAGAAATGCCATTTGTTTTGTGGTTTTCTTTGTGAAGCAAAGCGCTGAGCTTCACTGTGAATTCAGTTTCTCATTAATTGTTTCGCTCATCACTACTGACCACATCTTGCTTTATCCTGCCTCTTTGCCAATTGCACTGACTCAGGGGTTTCCAACTCTAGGCCTGGAGCACTACTGTGACTACAGCTTTTCATTCTAACCCTTTTCATAATTAGTGATCAGTTCTTACTGATAATTAACTCTTTTGCCTTCATTTTAATTGACTTGCTGTTTAAGACTCAGACCCCTTAATTATTTCTTTTTTCCATAAGTAACAGTCAAACAATAATGAGATACAAAAAATGAGCCAACACTTGACCAGCAACCTGCATCCATCATGCAGTATCTGAAAGTAAAGAAAGGTGAAGGTCTCAGTCATGTTGATCTGCGCAGGTCCACAAAACATTTTGATGATGTTCTTAGAATGAGAGCACCAACAGGCCATGGAATTACATAACAGGTTTAATTAACAACTGGAATCAGCTTCTAATTAAGAATCTGGTTGGAGTGAAACTGGTTGTAGTTGGCTGGTCATCTTTGTGCTCACTTCATATCTCATTTTTTTAGCTGCTGTTTAAGGGAAAAAACTGAAGCAATTCAGAGGACTGAATCTTAAAAACAAGTCAACAAAAGTGAAGGGAAAATTAACAGAAACTACTGGTCATTAATTAAGTGAAGAGCTAGAATGTAAACCTGCAGCCAGAGTGGCACACCATGACCAGAATTTGGAGACCCCTGGTCTACTTTAAAGGGAACTCATAGACCATTCCAAGAAGATCTAGTGTTAGGACCCTTCAAGAAGATTCAGCATTATGACTCTCTCACATGTTGACTCTTTTCTTTCTCTCGGTTCTCTGAACTTTTTTGTGTCCCTAACTTCACCTCCTTCCAAGTAGACCATCTCTAAGTCTTACACTGATTTAATCCTAGCATTCTGATTCCTGCTGCATGTAGAATTATTACAATAACAGGTCAGGCTTACACTTTCTTCTGGAAGATAATTGTTAGACCCCAGCATGATGGTAGTTTCAGTGTTTAAAAGAAGATGAAGAAGACAAAGTAAACTAGAAAAACTAACAAAAGGCATAGTAGGTTTAGTAGGTTAAACCTAAGTTTTGGTTCTGAACTTGAATGTCGTAAAGTGGAGTCTTTTTTTGTAAAGGTACCCCATCCATGTAGCACAGAATATTGGAGAAACATGAGACACCGGTATTTATAATATTTATTTAATTTGCAGAGCTTTACACATCATAGTGCCATCTGAAACCTGCTAAAAGAATTCCACCTTGTACCCTTCTGATTGATGATGTGCCTCTGCAGCTGTCCTCCCCGGAGGGGGTGGGGGGGTCTTATTGCTACAGAACATAACAGGCATGGCACCTGACAGACAGCCAAAAAACAAAGTAAAGCTTTCGGCTGACTATGAAGATAGAACTCGGGTTCTTATACATCAAACATCCATGCATCTGCCTGCTCTGAAACCTGCTTAAAAAATTGGATGGCTGGATGCACAGAACACATGCAGCTGAAAAGTGCTGTAATGTTAACATACTATAATTTTAAAAATCAATTATTAAATTAAGAAAAAGGACAAACTGATTAAGCATAAGAAAAATACTAGCCATCTGTTATAATGCTTTTTATTTTTAGTCTTCCCCAATCCATTTTCTCAGTCTGCTTTTTCCATTAAAGGCTCACATTTATGATATTATAGGAATGTGATCATAAAGTGCAGAGGCAGCCACATCGACTGCTGTCTGTGTGCCAATGCCAAGCACATTATGCCATTGACCTTGGCATATGTATCTCAAGTATGTCATATGCAATAGCGTCCTTTGAACTCATGCATTTCACTTACTCTCAATCACCTTTTACCTTAAAGGAACACATGGCTGTTTGTCATTGCAGTCATACAGTCTGCTCTTTGTGTCTGACGGCTTTGACAGCTGAATTCAACATGTGTGTAAACATGGGGTCCAAGCAGTATTCTCATTTTTGCCCTTTAAATAAGCGTTTGGCTTTGTTTTGTGAACTTGCCATACAGTATGGGAATTGTGATTGCTTAGTTATGAATTCATCTCAGTAATTGGGTTATTATTTTTGTAACACACTACTCCAAAACCAAAATAAAGACACACCTCAAATCTCTCTTACTGGTACTTAATTAAGGTCATCCCTTCACACATTTTCTGAGTCTGGTATTTAGTTTTGTTAGTGCTACGTTTACATAAAATAACATTCCAAACCCCAATTCACAGCCATCTTAGTGCCCACTACTGCACAGTGGGTCAGTACAGAATTGTCAATTTGCCTAACACATACTGTTTGGGATGTGTAAGGAGCACATAGGCACACATTGTGAGACTGTGCAGATGACACACAAACAGCTAGGAATGGATTTAAACCCAGGACCTGCACATAAGAACATAAGAAATTTGACAAACAAGAGGAGACCATTCGGTCTGTCAGGCTCGTTTGTAATAGCTAAACTGTCTCGATATCTCATTGAGTTACTTCTTAAAAAGGAAACAGCTCTAGCCACTGTGCCACCATGAAGACAGCAAAGCCAGCACCAAGAGAGAGTAATGTTCTTTAGAGAGAGACCAGCACTGGCAAGAAGAGAGCAACTTGATAAGCCAGAGGTGGACTGTAGAGGTCACTAAGTAACTTTAGACAGTTTAAAGCATGGTGCCACAGAAAGACAACAGGCAGGAGTGCCAGTGCGGTACAAAAGAGAACTGTGGCTTGAACAGAAACAGGCGATTTTCCTCCAGGACACTAGAGGGCAGGTAAAACAGCAGGAGCCCAGGAATGCCAGAGCCTTTGTCCAGAGAAAGAGAAAAAATGAAAAAGAAACAGAAAGGGAGAACTATCAGAAAGTTATGAAACGTGCTGGCCAAAAAGAAGCAGGACAGGGCCACTTAGCTCAGAAAGCCAGGGCCAGGATATCCATTCAAGGCTGAGGCCAAAGAGGACTGGTAGGTTGTCATAACCCTCCTGCTTAACCAATATGGGACAACACATAGTCCTTCATTTACACAGATAGACCTTGCTGCTCGTTTTAGAGAACTGGCAGCATCGAGGCTACCTGAAGGACTCTGGGTCAAATTTATAAAACTTGCATATGCACAAAAAGTGGCTTGAAATGTGCGTTTGCTGTGTTCCGTGCAAAAACTTGAATTGAGAACATGTGTATGTTTATGGCATCTCTGATCCAACAGTACACAACATTTTGGAGAGACTGGGAAATAACAACACCCTTGATCAAGTAGGGTGATGCAACTAAACCAGTTAAAAGACAACTTCTGGGTGTAAAAACTCATATCACTGAGCAGTCATTATGAAATGCGTTGAAGTGGCAAATACAGTATAAAACCTCACAAGTGATAAATATGGTGTACAGACTATTTTAGTTTCTTTTTAAGTGGGCCAATGCTGCATATTTGCACTATAGAACATTTTTTAGGTTTTCGTCAGTTTATACCAGCTATCTGTTGTCTCACGGAACTGGCTGGCAGGTCAAGAATCCACTCCATCATGCCCGCTGTGCTGGAAGCCATTTACTGACCAGTGTGGTGCTATAGCTAGTTTTTATATGTTTTAGGTGTGCATACGTAATATATAACATGTTTTTGCCAACATAAAAACTCAATTTGCAGCAGTGTCTGGTTCCCCTAACGTAATCAGAGCAATTTACTGCACTTATATTACACTAAGGGCACCTAGCAAGATGCAGCTACTTTTATTAACTATAAGCAGTTACATTCCATTAATGCACAAGTCATCCAAGATGTGACTGGCAAACTTTGTATCTCAATGGCCTGGGTCAACCCATTATACATTTATTTTGAGGCAAAGTAGCTTTGACAAACGTTCTGGTAATGTATGTGGTGGCTGGCTTGTTGGTAAGGTAACTAGCTGAACCCTCAGTCTTTCTTATGGCCCGTACTATTCATTGTAACAGCAATCATGTCATTCTATGTGCCAGGTGATAGCGCTACCTGTTGTGATGCTTACACCTTTTCCCAACCTGCAGAATGCAGAGGAGAGGTGATATAATCAGCTGTAAAGCTCATCCAGGTGGTGAGGTCTCAATGTGTCAGGGGAGGCTGTTCTACCAGCCAATGAAAAACTGAAGTATTTTGATTGCATATGTATGAGGTTAATTAGCATAATGCATATACAATATAGTTATTTCAGAGTGGCAACCAAGCAGGGTTTGAGTTGCATTCATGTGTGCACATTTACGAGATGATTGTGATTTATAATTGTAAACTGTATAGAAAGGTAAACTGTGTAGAAATTTGCGTATGCCAGGTTTTTGTTTTTGGTGTATGCATATTTTAATGCCATAATTCATAATGTTACTGAAGGTTGATGTAGGGACAACAGGGGCCATATATGAGAGATCTTCAGCCTACTGATGCTGTTGCAAAAGTAGGGTCACCTTTATACAAACTTTTCTGAGCTTTCCTGAAAGGGAAACCAAATGAGAATTTAAAGCAATCTGATGGCAGATTGCATAGGGAGCCTGAAGTAGAAGGAGAGATTGGGGCAAAGGCTCACTAATAGGAGGAAGGGGTTAAGATGGTTAGGACACATGAACGTGAGAAAGAACAACAACATTTATTTATATAGCACATTTTCATACAAAAAGTAGCTCAAAGTGCTTTACATAATGAAGAAAAGAAAAATAAAAGACAAAATAAGAAATTAAAATAAGACATTAGTTAACATAGAAATGGAGTAAGGTCCGATGGCCAGGGTGGACATAAAAAACAAAAAAAAACTCCAGACGGCCGGAGAAAAAGAAGGGGCATGGTTGTACCTTATAGGTGAAACAGGGCAAGTCACCTCATCTGATACACAGCATTCAAGTTGTATTCTGGAAGGCACAAAGAACCTGAAGGATTTTTGTGTACTCTGTGTTCTTATGTGGTATGACTTTTTGTGGTTTATAAAAATAGCATCCGTGGCATTATTTTGTATATAGATGGCCTCCACAAGACACCCTCTCTTTTTACAGTATCTAGTTGAAGAATGATTGTAGCTGATTAATTTTATTAGTTCATTGTTTCTAGTTATGGTAACACAGCATAACTAACGTAAGTAACAGAGTAAAGGGTATCACGTCGGTGTGGTGATACATTAATACTCAAAGGGCCAGACTTTAAGTTTCAGACTGAATCATTGTTTATGTTGAATTTGCGTATGTCTCCGGTACCTTTATGTTCTGCTTTCCTCTCACACTTATAACACATGTCAGTTAGGTTAACTGCTAACTTTACACTAGCGATATGTGACTTACGAGAGTTTGTGAGATTGTGGCTGTCATGGTTTTCTTCCACAGGCTTATGTTTAAATATTTTTGTTTTTTTGTATTCTATGTACTCATTTTGTTCTATTGTTTCTGAAAACAATTGTCTCTGTTCATTTGTAATTTGTCTAATTATGTTTCGTTCTCTTAATTTTATTCTATGTAGTTATTACTATGTAGTGTCTATGTTGTCCTTTTCTCTGATACTCCATTTATTTTAAGGGTGAATTCCCAAGAGGCGGAGCCACCCTTCCTTCTCGGTTAATGAACCGCCCCCAGCCAATTAAGGCAGACTGGGAAGTGAAGCCCCTTCACGGTTCATTTAAATGTTCTGTCGTAGAGTTTGGTCGTATTGCTTTCTTCTTTGTATTTTTGCTGGATTTTTGACTCTTTTGCTACTGATTTTAGGATTACAATTAAGGATTATGTTTTTGCACTTTCTGTTATCAGGTTTTCCATTGGTAGCTCCTTTTGTCTCTTTTTTGAGCTTTTGAATTATTTTCTCTTGTTAAATAAATATTTTTTTACAATTTTTACCCTTTCCCTTGAAAAACTTTGAATTGTAATTCTGCAGCATATTTTTGAGCTTTTGAAACTAAAGCACATTTTAGCCCTGTGTTGACTGAAACCAAATAGTATTGTGGGATATTGGCTGCCTCTGTGTGCAAATTTACTGGCCAGGCTCTGGTGGGATTTCTGGCCTGCTACCTAGCTTATTTCTGGAGGCCTTACACCATTTTGGCCATTTTGTGTGAGTGACTACAGTTCTTGTAATAGACTGGCATTCTATCCAGGGTTGGTTCCAATCTTTCACCCACTGCTGCCAAGGTAGGATAGTACATTCAGATAGATAGTTCTGTGGTATAGCGGGTCCGCGGCTTAGAAGAAAAGGCCAGTTTTTACATAAACCCGTGGCTTAAAAAGGGGGGTGTGGTAGTGTGGCCGGAGCGGTTCTCGGACGCGATGTGGTGCAGGCGTTTCCTCTCTTATGTGCAAAGGTGAGGAATCGTCCGTATCTGTAATTGATACCGGGAGCAGCTAATCGCCACACCTTTGCCACATCCCCATTATAAATAGGAGAAGCACGAGTGAGGTGAGCCCTAGTGGGGTGTTTGGCCAGAACCCAGGGGCAGATCGATTGGGTTGCTCCTGCTGAGTGCTTGAAAGGATCAGGAGTGACCGGAAGGTAGTTGGCTCACCGCATATGACTGCAGAAGGCAGTCGGAGGCTTGGGAGGTTGAAGCCCCAGTGTAAGCGCCCTGGTCGCTGGGGAACCCAAGTCTTGATCTGGATGAGCCAAATAAAGCCAGGGATCGGAAAGCTACCAGACCAGTAGGAAGAGACGGCCAGCTGCAGGAAGAGAGACTCCCCTGGTGCAGGGCCCGGATGGGAGAAGCAGGGGAGCCACCAGTTGAAAAAGGCACCGGGTTTTGTTTTTAAAGGACTGCTTCCATCCAGTATTTTAACCTTGTTTTTAAAGGATTTATTTATTGAATTTTTACCTCCACATCTCACTTGTTTTTAATGGATTATTTATTTAATGATGTTTGGAGAACTGCACCTTCTTTTGGACACTTTGGATTTGTTTTGTTGTTTTAATAAAAGCACTGTTTTTGCACTTTTGCACCTTTCCTCTTGCTTCATGGTTGCCCTTATTGTCCAGCTTCATCCGGTTACATTTCCGACTGTGTCGGGTTCAAGAACTCCTGAAAAGGAAGTGGGAGCATTGAGCAGGACCCGCATCATCACAAGTTCTCATGGAAGACGCGTGCCATTATTTTCATTACTGCTGACACATGGTTTTAACAGCTGGCCAGGTTTTCATTCTTAGTCAAGTTACTACATGTAGTTTCATGTTCACCTTCATGTCCAAATGGGTTTTCTCCAAGAATACAGTTTTGCTTTTTATATCACAAAGATTTGGATGTTAATATAACTGGTGACTGCCTTTCTACTGATTCTTCTGGTATAGACTGTCACTCACTGGGACAGATTTAGAAGATGTATGGATGGCTGAATGGAAGCATAGGGGCTATTCATATTATATATATTTTTATATATAATATATTTTTACCTGCATTATTATCAATCTTTAATTTAATATTTTTTTTTGTATCAGTAAGGTGCTGCTGGAGTAAGTGAATTTCCCCTTGAGATTAATAAAGTATCTATCTATCTATCTATCTATCTATCTATCTATCTATCTATCTATCTATTCTGAATTTAAAAACAAAAATGTGTTTTAAAATAGAACATGAGTGTAATAATTAAAATGAAAGCTTACATACTGTATATCTTTGCATTCCGGATTACTTTTTTAACAATAGTGAAATATGTGGATCATATAAAGCAGCATACATTGAAACAATAATCTGACCAAAACCATGAAAGATTTTGATTTTAGATCTCATGCTTAAAGTAATTAGATACTAACATGACAGGCTTGAGTGCCCCAGAATGCAAAAAAATGAATCCAGTGGGTTCAGAAAATGAATGGACAGTATCAATCCAAACACGCAGATGAAAAAAGAAACAAAAGAAAAACATGAAAGGTAATAGGTTTTGGGTTTAGCAAGGATGGAAATTTCTCATCCAGTAGATGGAGCTCTTGAGCCTACATTTTAGAGTCCATTATGGTTGAATCACTGTAACAGCAATGACATTCTGTACAAAATAACTGTAGTAATAATTCCCACGTGTAATAAGATCGTAAATAATATTTTTTGCATTGACGTAAAAAAAAAAAATCTGATGAACATTTTACCATTTGCCATTTTAAGCAAGTCTTTCAAGATTTTTATGTTGCCATAATTTTCAGACGATGGCTTGATAAACATCATTAGATCAAATAAAGTATGGTGCAGCATAACAAGGCTGTGTCTTAATAAGGAAGTCATTTAAATATAGAAAAGCAGAATCCATGCACAGTTGTGTAATGTGTAAAAAAACAGTAGATACAACACAGTATGGTAAGTATGTGTAATGAGATGAAAAGATAAGTTTCTGGTTATCTAACTCAAAAAAGTCAATACAGAACAAAAAGCTTGCTTCAAAGTTAAGAAGACTCCAAAATGTGAAATAAAGACCCGGACAAGTCTAATGAGTAGTGATCCTAAACATTCATTCTTTTGTGTTCTGGATTGGTCAGATATTCTAGTCTGTCGCTATAAACTTATATGAATTTGGTGCATACCATGTATCTTTTAAATGCATTAGAAAGCTGACCACTGCATGGTTTCATCAAAGAAATATGCAGTCATCTAGTCCTCTGCAGAAAAGTAATCTTCAGTAGGGGTGCTACATAATAATTTGGAGTGCCAGATTAGTGGAGGTTATCTGAGCCCAGTTAATGTTTGACTGTATGTTGAGAATACCTGAGAAAGTGATAATCATGGCAACATTCATTGAAAAATGCTTGCAGTTAAACAGTTCAAAATAAATTTGGTCCTCACCTTGAGTTCTGACAGTGGTGAAGGTTAGTGCCACCAAACTGGAGATCCTATTCATTCCTAAAGAATGACTGGTAGCTATTCGATCAGCTTGTAGCACTCATCAGTTCATCACCAGTCCCAATAAAAAGCTTTTATATTTTTTATACATCTTCCATTTAAAATACATCAGGTCAGTGTTCTATTAATATTCTTACATTGTTTAGGAGCACCTC
This sequence comes from Erpetoichthys calabaricus, assembly GCF_900747795.2. Taxonomy (NCBI): domain Eukaryota; kingdom Metazoa; phylum Chordata; class Cladistia; order Polypteriformes; family Polypteridae; genus Erpetoichthys; species Erpetoichthys calabaricus. Next base: position 197,469,942 of record NC_041398.2, on the reverse strand, counting down.
TAGCAGAAAGTTCATGAAGACAATAATAATGAGTTCTGGCAATTTGTGTGCCTTGAGCCCTAAATATCAACTTGTCCTAGAAAATATATCTGTAAAGATCTTCCACCAACATTCCATGAGTTAAATACTCAGAATATCATATAGAGAGCATGTCACAAATGAGGAGTTTCTCAAATGAGGAGGTAAGGTCACCCAGTAACATCATCAAGGAGCGAAGAGTTCAATTTACGGGTTATTTCATGTGGCTTGCTCCTTCAAGACCAGTCAGCGTTACATTAAAATGGATTCTACACAGATGAAGAAGAACAAGTGGACAACCAAAGATCACCTGAAGGACCACCCTTAAAAAGGACAAAGAAGAGCTTATGATATCCACAGAGACTGCCAAGGACATACATAGGTAGAGATTGCTTGCTGGCAAATGCTTCAGAAAGAGCTGGAGGACCAATGTTTAAGTAAGTCTAAGAGCCCTAAATATAACTTGAAGTCGTACGAAACGTTAATCTTAAGAAACACTGTTAAACATATTTTAGTGGAGAATCCTCCAGCCTTTTTTACCCACTTATTCAGGGTTGGGAAATCAATGCCAGTCATGATGATACTGAGCACAACTTGGGAACCAGTCATGGACAGGCTGCCCAGTCGGGGCTGGGTGGTCTTGTTGCCTCAAAACCCCTGCAGATTTTTTTTTTTCTCCAGCCCTCTGGAGTTTTTTTTTTTTTTTTTTGTACTCCTGGCCATCGGACCCTACTTTGTTACTTAATTTACTTTGTTTGCCTAATCTTATTTTAATATTTTTCTTTTTTCTTTAATTTTGTGTGAAAACATGCTATAGAAATAAATGGTGTTGTTGTTGCCAGCCCAAGGTAAGGCACACTCATGCATTAGCATACATTCCCAGTCACACTGGGCTACACATTAGTGTTATCCCCTGCTCATGGTTGTTATGGTTTCCAGTACCACCGGAATTTAGATTTCTGGGCAAAGTTAAGGTGGACATCAGTCTGTTTTGAGTAAATTATTAAATAGACAATTCAACAAGAGCCCCACCCCCCCCCCACCCCAGTTTTAACACATAAGTGACAAGGAACATAGCAAAAATTACAAATTGATATAATACCAACCAAATAAAATAATCTGAAATTAATAAACAAAATTATGGAAATCAGCACCTCCAAATCTGAGACCATGGTTCTCAGCCGGAAAAGGGTGGAGTGCCCTCTCAGGGTTGGGAGCGAGATCCTGCCCCCAGTGGAGGAGTTCAAGTATCTCGGGGTCTTGTTCACGAGTGAGGGAAGAATGGAGCGTGAGATCGACAGGTAGATCGGTGCGGCGTCTGCAGTGATGCGGGCTCTGCATCGGTCTGTTGTGGTGAAAAAGGAGCTGAGCCATAAGGCAAAGCTCTCAATTTACCGGTCGATCTATGTTTCTACCCTCACCTATGGTCATGAGCTGTTGGTAGTGACCGAAAGAATGAGATCACGAATACAAGCAGCTGAAATGAGTTTCCTCCGCAGGGTGTCTAGGCTTTCCCTTAAAGATAGGGTGAGAAGCTCAGTCATCTGGGAGGAGCTCAGAATAAAGCTGCTGCTCCTCCACATTGAGAGGAGTCAGATGAGGTGGCTCGGGCATCTGATCAGGATGCCTCCTGGACGCCTCCCTGGTGAGGTGTTCCGGGCACGTCTAACCAGGAGCAGGCCCTGGGGAAGACCCAGGACACGCTGAAGGGACTATGTCTCTCGGCTGGCCTGGGAACCCCTTGGGATTCTCCCAGAAGAGCTAGTAGAAGTGGCCGGGGAGAGGGAAGTCTGGGCATCTCTGCTCAAGCTGCTGCACCCGTGACCTGATCTCAGATAAGCGGAAGAGGATGGATAGATAATAAACAAAATAGTAAATAAATAAAAGAATTAACAACAAAATAATATTTAAAAGGCAACCAAAATATTAAATAAAAAGGAAATACATCTGAGCCAGTGTTAAATTTCCCGGCTATACCATTATTGTTTGAATGGTGGTCATGTGATTGGTGTCATCACTGACAGGGCATTTCAGAAAAGTTCAGACAGACCAAATTTTATATCAAGGTGGCAGACATTATTAGGGATATTACAGAAAGCAAGTAAGATGTAACCAAAGTTAAAATGCTAAAGATTAGAATTTAAGGGGTTTAAAGGGAACATGATTTCCAATGTACCGATGCAACCAGACATTCTAACCAGAAAAGTGCCCAAAAATAGTTTTATTACTAAATCATTTCTTTATTTTTACATATTAGTCACCAGTTAATACACATGGTTTTTATTTATAACATGGTGGTCACAATGTTACAGGTCATGTGACATGTGCATTACATGCTTAACAAATTCATAGCATCACAGTGACAAGTCACAGAAAATGACATGGGGTGTAATGGTGGTCTCTGTGTTGGCAAACGTTGAAAACTAATGAGCTCACAAACGGAAGTACAGCACATATAATGTTGCTACAAGAAACAAAGGGTCCTTGGACATCACAAAGAGAAGGCAAGTTTCTCTGTCTGATATCTTCTGCTTTATTTACCACAACAGAATTTTAAAAAAAAAAAGGACAGAGATGGCAGCTGAACCCACCATACCTGGAAAGTATTTGAACAGCACAGGCTTTGTGAGGCAACATGTTGTTTGCTGTGAGAAAAAGAGATGATACTTTGGAAATGTGAAATTTTGCCAGACTTGTGTAATTTGTCAGGCCCTGCAAATTGTAATCATGTAACCTGACATGTTCGAGTGACAAAATCAGCAATTGCAGTTGTCAAGATTGACATCAGCTCTGTCTAGATGTTGTGTATGTAATGTGCCATCAGCTTTGAAGTTTATAGGGCTATCTTTGTTGTTATTGTGATACATATGGTGTTTTATACATGTAAACTGGTCTACTTTGGGTTTTTTTGTTGTCAGGACTCTATTTTTGAGCGTTATTTTTAAATTCAGTCCATTTTGAAAATGTTTAAGTTGTTCCCAACTTGTTTTTTTATTGTTTACGCTGTGTGTTTTGGATGTGGTGACAGTGACTGTTACAGTGGTGACTGTTACAATATGGTGACTGTTACAGCGTAAGTTATTCCTCAGTGAATAAAAAAAGTCCTAAAAAATATTTAGCATAATTAAAAACCAAACTAGACCCAAGTGTTAGGTGTAGGTGTTGGTTTGCCCACTTAATTCCAGGTTGCCTGCTTGCAGTATTTTTGTTTCCTTGTTTTTGACCCTTTACCTGTCCTAACTACAATTAAGCCTGCATGTCATCTCCTGGTCTTCTTTTCATAAAAATCCACGGACACATACATGTCTCATAATAGTTATTAGACATTGTACTAGGTTCTTTCTCTCTAAAAATACTTTTAAAATTGTAACGTAAAGCTAATATAATTAATAAATGTAACCATTTATTTTAATCTACAAAGCAATTAGTCATTTGAATCATTAAAACGATTGAAAAAACATTCAACACTACAGAATTTTTGAAGAAAAGGATTGAATCAAAATTTACTGGGAAGTTGAAATCATGACCAAACAAGCAGATAAGACCAGCATATCCCTAATAGTGCAGCTCTGTAATTGCAGCTAATGAAATGTCAGACTTCTCACGTCATTTCCAACATTCTTGGGTCAACAGTATAAAATTTCAGTTATATCTTCAATGCTATCCTGATGGGAACACACAGAGAAATTCGAGGCAATATAAACATCAATTATTCCTCATACTTCCTCCGAATCGTCAATTGGCATGCTGAGAGCACAGAAGCAGCAGTCAGATTTTGTCCTGGGTGTCCATATTTTATACAATTTTCAGTAATTTCTTACTCAGTCCTGACTCACATGTGCTCTCCAGCAGGTGTTTAAGAGATGGCAAAATCTCTGGCATATGCAAGATTTATTAATCCTGCAGGAGGATTATAATTAAGGTTAAAAACATAATTAGGCAGGAAGAATCAAATAGGATGCAATCATAACACTAAATACTTATGCGGAAATACCTTGGTTTATTTTGCCCAAAAATGCAGGAAAGTATGAGTTACCCAACCTTGTGAATATGTTATTATTTCTGTCTGTTTTTCTTAAAGTACACTGCAGCAGTTATTAAGGAAATGTCTTTTTAAATGTTAGTAAATCCTGGATGTGTGTTCCTGGTTACACCTTTTAATGGCTCTTTAACACTGAAGGAGACATGTCATGCAGCTCTGTTCTTATGTTTACAATATGTCTATATTAGTCTAGAGTATAGGGGATTTATGAGAGGGGACCCTTAAAAAAAATATTGCGCCCCTGCAATTATGCATGATTGTTGATACAGTGTATTAACCTACACTGTCAAGGGGAAGGGCAAAATTGTAACATGCCCTCAATCTTTTCATTATTTAATCTTGTGAATTATTGTAATGTTAGTAAATGACAAGACTTTCTGAAGGTAAGCCAGGAGAGAGAAGAAAAACAGAGAATGGTCAAAACCAGAATAACGAAAAGTGCTGAAACAACAAAGCCAAAGAATGAGACAAACATGGAGGTAAGAAGAACAAAATGAAAGTCAGGAACCCAAGAGATTGATTTACAGATTTAGCGAAGGTTTTTTATCTGAAGCTCAGATAAAGACATTGGTGAAGGGGGTGGCATTCTAAACCATGGGTGAAGAATCCGGATAGCACATTCACCCGCAACAACAGGAACGGTTAACCTGGCAACTGGAACAAGCACACAAGACGCCCACCAGAAAAAAAAAAAAATATATAACAATTATGATCTTTCAAAATATATGAGAGACTTACAAGTTATGCACTCTTTGATCCAATCACTACGGAGAAGCATGAAGGTTGAAGCAGGAATCACTAATAAGGTTCACCATTCCAAGTTAGAAACAAAGAACCATTTGTAGAATTTGAAACAAAGAAGAATTTGAAGTCCCTAATTTGTAACATTTAAGCATACAGACACAGCATGTGCGCCTACATTTGTGAAGATAGGGAGTGTCCTGGGTTTGAATTGTGACTCAGGCACCGTCTGTACGGATGTACTTTGCATGTTGTCCACATATCTGTGTGGCATGACTTAAATTAATTATATGATGGGTGGGTGGCTGGATAGGAGGGTATAAGCAACACATAAAATTAACACTTAAGAGATGAAATATTCAGTTGCTCACTCTCATTTTATTTTTCATTATAGACATAACCAGTCCTTAATTTTTTCTTTATGCCGATGCATGCTGTCCCGGCCCTTTTCAAACACATTCTTGTTACTGAAACTCTGTAGCCAAAGACAGCGTCAAGATGGTCTGTGAAGGACAGAAAAAGGAATGCACTGGGACAGCCAGGCAAAATGTGAAGTGAGAATAAAAGTTCAGAAACTTAAGCAGGGGTCTTAACATTTAAATTTTCTTGGAAGAGTCTTTTCTTCCTGTAAGAGTAAAAGAGATTTGTTTTTTTTTTCCTTTGATCCACGGATGGTGTGTTCAGATATGTGGGCTGACGGCTTAAACAGAGGCCATGTGTTGACAACACCATCAGTTCATGTGAGTGGCAATAGATGTAGTTTTTATACACAACTAGACGTGTCACCCAGGCTTTCACCGGGGAATGTTCCTAAGACAATGGGCCTCGATTATAACACGGCATGTGGTAGGAGACCTCCTTCAGCCGACAGAAGTCGTTGCAAAATCTCTAATTTTCATTGGACTTAGAAGCCTATTGTATTAGTCCTGTTGATGTATAAGAAGTACTTCATACCTATGAGTACATATTTTTATACATTATTTTCAATTTTTTTTGTTTTGTTTTTAATTGGGGCTAATATTACTAGTTAACGGGATTTCATTACTCTTGAACATTCATTCATTTTCCACACTGCTTTTCTGAAACCGGGTTACAGGGCCAATAGTCTTAGCAGTGAGACCCATACAGTATGTCCCATTCCCCAGTCACACTTGTCAACTCATACTGTTTGATCCCAAGGCATTCCCAGGTCATCTAGGAGATATAATTCTCCCAGTGAGCCCTGGGTCTTCTCCAGGGTCTTCTTCCAGCTGACCGTGCCCGTAAAACCTCTACAGGGAGACCTTCAGGAAGCATCCATGTCAGATGCCTGAACCACCTAATTTGGTTCCTCTCGATGTGAAGCATCAGCGGCTCTACTCTGAGCCTCTCCCAGATGTCTGTGCTTCTCACCCTATCTCTAAGGGAGAACTCAGCCACTCTGCAGAGAAAGCTCATTTCTACTTGTACCTGTGATCTCTTACTCTTACTCTTGAACATGCTACATACAATTGTCCATGAGTAAATATTTCTGCTGTTGATAAATTTGTGCTTTTCCTGGTGACTTGGCTTTACTAGATGGTCATTGTAAAACAGTTCTATAGGAAACTATTGTTTTAAATTGAAACTAATAATTAGTAGGAATAGGTAGAAAGAAGTTTGTCACTTCATTCGGCCAAGAATTTGTTTTTAAGCTTATCAACAGTTGTATGTTTACCTGGATGTAGTAGTATAATACAGTATTATTATAAATTTTTTATTATATTTTTTATTAATATGCTTTACACCAAACCCAAAGTCAGACAGTAAAGTTCTAACCCTGAATTGTGTTTTACTTTAACTTATTACAAATAGCAAAGACATTTACAGGCTGTTCATTTACGTAACCCATGTAATGAATTGGACATTTTAAGAATAGTAAAGAAAAGAACAAGTGAAAAGAAATAATAATGTAAACGATGTATAGTGTCCACCTACAGTTAGGTCCATAAATATTTGGACAGAGACAACTTTTTTCTAATTTTGGTTCTGTACATTGCCACAATGAATTTTAAATGAAACAACTCAGATGCAGCTGAAGTGCAGACTTTCAGCTTTAATTCAGTGGGGTGAACAAAACGATTGTGTAAAAATGTGAGTCAACTAAAGCATTTTTTAACACAATTCCTTCATTTCAGGGGCTCAAAAGTAATTGGACAATTGACTCAAAGGCTATTTCATGGGCAGGTGTGAGCAAGTCCGTCGTTATGTCATTATCAATTAAGTAGATATAAGGCCTGGAGTTAATTTGAGGTGTGGTGCTTGCATGTAGAAGATTTTGCTGTGAACAGACAACATGCAGTCAAAGGAGCTCTCCATACAGGTGAAAGAAGCCATCCTTAAGCTGTGAAAACAGAAAAAACCCATCCAAGAAATTGCTATAATATTACAAGTGGCAAAATCTACAGTTTGGTACATCCTGAGAAAGAAAGCAAGCAGTGGTGAACTCAGCAACGCAAAAAGACCTGGACGTCCACGGAAGACAACAGTGGTGGATGATCGCAGAATCATTTCCATGGTGAAGAGAAACCCCTTCACAACAGCCAACTAAGTGAACAACACTCTCCAGGGGGTAGGCGTATCAATATCCAAGTCTACCATAAAGAGAAGACTGCATGAAAGGAAATACTGAGGGTGCACTGCAAGGTGCAAGCCACTCATAAGCCTCAAGAATAGAAAGGCTAGATTGGACTTTGCTAAAGAATATCTAAAAAAGCCAGCACAGATCTGGGAAAACATTCTTTGGACAGATGAAACCAAGATCAACCTCTACCAGAATGATGGCAAGAAAAAAGTATGGAGAAGGCGTAGAACAGCTCATTATCCAAAGCATACCACATCATCTGTAAAACATGGTGGAGGCAGTGTGATGGCTTGGGCGTGCATGGCTGCCAGTGGCACTGGGACACTAGTGTTTATTGATGATGTGACACAGGACAGAAGCAGCCGAATGAATTCTGAGGTGTTCAGAGACGTACTGTCTGCTCAAATCCAGCTAAATGCAGTCAAATTGATTTATTAAAGCAAAGAAGTGGAAAATTCTTGAATGGCCAAGTCAGTCACCTGATCTTAACCCAATTGAGCAGGCATTTCACTTGTTGAAGACTAAAATTCGAACAGAAAGGCCCGCAAACAAACAGCAACTGAAAGCCACTGCAGTAAAGGCCTGGCAGAGCATTAAAAAGGAGGAAACCCAGCATCTGGTGATGTCCATGAGTTCATGACTTCAGGCTGTCATTGCCAGCAAAGGGTTTTCAACCAAGTATTAGAAATGAACATTTTATTTCCAGTTATTTAATGTGTCCAATTACTTTTGAGCCCCTGAAATGGAGGGATTGTGTTAAAAAAATGCTTTAGTTGCCTTACATTTTTATGTAATTGTTTTGTTCACCCCACTGAATTAAAGCTGAAAGTCTGCACTTCAACTGCATCTGAGTTGTTTCATTTAAAATTCATTGTGGTAATGTACAGAACCAAAATTAGAAAAAAGTTGTCTCTGTCCAAATATTTATGGACCTAACTGTATGTCTCTGTTCTGGCCATGGGAGACTCCTTAAGTGAACTACAACAAAGTAAAACATATGTTTACTCATAGCCACAGCGATTGGCATGCAGTTGACAGATATAGCGCAGTTGTTAACTACATCTTGCTTGAGTTTTGCCTAGCTTTCCCCCATCCACTTCACACTTTCCACGGTCTCATTCTCTGAAAAAAGGACACAGTATACACTACTGATGAAATGTTTTAGAACACCTCGATTTTTCCAGTTTTTCTTCAAATTTAATCAGCTAAAATGCAATGAATGACCTACAATGGTGAAAAGGTAAGCTGTAAACTGCCAGAGGTTTACATATAAAGTTTAGGTTAGGAAAATCTGAAAAAAAGGAAATAACAGAATACAGTAATCCCTCGCTATATCGCGCTTCGCCTTTTGCAGCTTCACTCCATCGCGGATTTTATATGTAAGCATATTTAAATATATATCGTGGATTTATTGCTGGTTCGCGGATTTCTGCGGACAATGGGTCTTTTAATTTCTGGTACATGCTTCCTCAGTTGGTTTGCCCAGTTGATTTCATACAAGGGACGCTATTGGCAGATGGCTGAGAAGCTACCCAGCTTACTTTTCTCTCTCTTGCGCGGACTTTCTCTGATCCTGACGTAGGGGGATTGAGCAGGGGGGCTGTTCGCACACCTAGACGATATGGACACTCGTCTAAAAATGCTGAAAGATTATCTTCACGTTGCTATCTTTTGTGCAGCTGCTTCCTGAAACGACATGCTGCACGGTGCTTCGCATACTTAAAAGCTCGAAGGGCATGTATTGATTTTTGATTGAAAAACAAACTCTGTCTCTCTCTATCTCTCTCTCTCTCTCTCTTTGTCTGCTCCTGACGGAGGGGGTGTGAGCTGCCGCCTTCAACAGCTTTGTGCAGCGGTGCTTCGCATACTTAAAAGCCAAACAGCCCTATTGATTTGTTTGCTTTTCTCTCTATCTCTGTGACATTCTGTGCTCCTGACACGCACTCCTTTGAAGAGGAAGATATGTTTGCATTCTTTTAATTGTGAGACGGAACTGTCATCTCTGTCTTGTCATGGAGCACAGTTTAAACTTTTGAAAAAGAGAAAAATGTTTGTTTGCAGTGTTTGAATAACGTTCCTGTGTCTCTACAACCTCCTGTGTTTCTGCGCAAATCTGTGACCCAAGCATGACAATATAAAAATAACCATATAAACTAATGGGTTTCTACTTCGTGGATTTTCTTATTTCGCGGGTGGCTCTGGAACGCAACCCCCGCGATGGAGGAGGGATTACTGTATTACAAATGGGCCTTCTTCAGGGAAGAACTAAAAGGTTATAACCCACAGATGTTCTGCAGTAATTAAAGTAAATTAAGCCTTGCAAGTTAAAGCAAACAATTTGCACAGGTATCCCAGCTTCTGTAGATTACTTAAAAGCCCTCTGTTTTAAAGCAGAGTTGGAACACACTGTGTTACTAAACCCTCTGAAGTACGACTTGCACAATATTCAAGTGATAATGACTCCAATTAACAAATGAAATGACACAGAACATTATTACCCTTAGAAGTACAGGCCTTTCATTTAGAGAAACTGCAAAAAACATCAAAGTGTCAGTGAGTGTGGTGTCCTACACAATCCAAAGGCAATTGGAAACTGGAAAAAACTCTGCTAAGAAGAAATCTGGCAGACCCAAAATCATAACCCAATCAGAAGACAAGATTCTAGGGGGGTCACCAGCTTACATAATAGATGCCTCATAGCACAACAGCTTCGAGCACAGCTTAACAGTGGACAAAAAAAGCAAGTCTCAGATTCTACTGTGAAGAGGAGGCTTTGTGCTGCAGGTTTAACAGGGCAAGCGTCAGTAAGAAAGCCATTCCTTAAACGACAAAATTGGGCTTTGAAATACCAGCTGTGGACTACTGCAGACTGGACAAATTATTCTGAAATTTCCTTTTTTTTTAGTTTTTGCTAACCTAAATTTTAATTTTAACCACTGGCATTTTACAGTATACCTTTTCACCATTTTAGGTCATTCATTGCATTTCAACTGATTAAATTTGAAGAAAAACTGAAAAAACCGAAGTGTCCTAAAACATTTGACGGTAGTGTATTAGCATAGCCTACTCGTTACATCCTTTTTATTGACAAATAAAAAACATGATTCAGCTAATATTCTTTGTTCTATAGCTTCACCAAATTTGAATCCAATCAGTCAAAGCAGTTTTGAGATTTTTTTTTACGGACCACGCCACTCAGCCTCTTTTTGCTGTGCAGATCATTTTCCCTTCTTCATTCGTCAGTCCTTTCTGTTGATCAGTGCCACTGTTCTGCTGGCGGTGTTCATTTGCATACACCAGCAACCCCCATGTCTCTGCATTATTATTTGTAAGTGCAGAGCCATAAAAAGGATGCAGTGCATTAGAACAGACAACTTGCTACAGTATTATTACTGACAAAAAAACACAGGTCAGGTAATTTTCTTTTTTTATATAATATCACCAAATTTCAATCATATTAGTCAAAGCATTTTTAAAATTGTGGGGTATTTAGTTTTTTGTTGTAGAGAAGGGTATTTTTTCAAAATGTATTTTCTTAGTGGATACCTACAGATAGATAGATAGATAGATAGATAGATAGATAGATAGATAGATAGATAGATAGATAGATAGATAGATAGATAGATAGATAGAGCTGGGTGGTATGACCAAAATTCTATATCACGGTATTTTTCAAAATTATACCGGTTTCACAGTATTCGAAGGTATTTTTTTCCCATGCATGAGTGGATGTTAACCACATTTTCCACTGCAATTACTGCAGTAGACTGGCTAAGAATAACCTATTCCACTGTCACGAGAATTGTACATTGTACAAAAAAAACGTTTTAATGTGCACACAAGTATTAATACAGGTTTGCATGACCCCATAAAGTGACAGTTTTCAAGGGGGTGACACTAATGAAGAGAAGGAATCACATTGCATGACAGATGCAGTCAAAATATAGAGCCTTTTTATTGAAATTTTGCAAAAACTAAAATTTTGACAACGTATTTTCAACCATCCAGAGAGGCATTTAGACTTAGTAAAATATCCAGAGGTGCTTGTCAAAAGTTGTATTGCACTGAACACGTCTTAGAAAAGGAATAAATAGTAAATATTTTTTGTAAACCAACTACACTTTCTGTTAATGTTAACAATCTCTGTCCACTGACATGTTAAAGAGATTTTTTAAACAACTTTACCATCATTAAACTGCATAATATTTAAACTAATAAATAATAACAATAAAATAAATAATAGTGCAACTTCCAGTAATAATACTATTATTTCAAGACATCAAGCCCAGGTGCATTACACAGTATTCACCAAATAAAAATAAAATAAAATAAAACAAGTGCAACTTGGTGATGACATCTTTACCAACTGAACCATCATTAAGGCAAACTGCATTAGTATGGACCTTACTTCGAGCTAAGCTATATACCGTACATAAATAATAAAACTGAAACTTGCATTTCTAATGCTATTTGTGGTATAGCCCATGGAATCGTATTAGGGCCACAGGGAAGAAAAACAAAAACTATATGTCGAGAATAAAGTCGACATGTTGACTTTATTCTCGACATTTCCACTTTATTCTCATAGTTTATTTTGTAATTAAAGTAGAATTTCATAAACTAAACTTCATCCTAAAATCAATGTTTAACTCACTAGATTTTCTCAAACCCCGTCATAAGTTAATGTAGCACATTAAATGCTTTGTGTTAAGTGTTCCCCGACCCAGTTGTTAATCACTGTACGCGCTTCTTAAACTGACTTCCTCTACACTAAGAGGAGGTGCAGGCAGCGATCGCCACACAGAATACATTCACTTCATGATATTCCTGCACTCTGATTATTTAGAATGCTATGCACTCTGATTATTTAGAATGCTAAGATATATACTTGATATCATTTTCAGAATGAAATGCATTAAAGTAGGTATTAAACATGCACGGTAGTGATGTTCCCTCGCAGTAAGGGGTCCCCAAGTGTACATTCAGTGTAAAGAACTTTATGGCAGGTGTGACAAGGCTCCAAAAAACTGGATGTATGAATGGGTATCGCACAGGTTTAACGTAACTGTTGGGTTCGTGATCTGGTGTTCGGAGACACAAACACAGAATTCAATGGATGTTCTTCTGAGCGGGCTTTCTTTCTTGCATGCGTGGTGTCTCTGTCTGACGTAACAAACCCCCAGTTCCTATCATTCCTTTTTCTTTCTCCACATAACCAATCACCACATGATAAATGACTTTGTGAAATTAAACCTAGTCATAAACTTAGACCACAGAGTGTTCAGAACTTTTAAAAAAATCTTCGTTATACATGTTTATTTATGCCATCCATTCAGGGTTGCGCCCATCCCAGCAACCATTGTGTGTGAAGCAGAAGAAAATCCTGAACGGGGCACCAGCACATCGCAGTTTGAATACGAGCAAAACATACACTAGCAGGGTTAATATAGCATAACAAAACCCCACATCCTACATGACTTTGAAAGGAAACTGAAGCACGCTGAATAAACCCACCAGAAAAACATGCAAATTCAAAGCAGGGAACACCTGGGACCCCTTTGCTGCGAGGCAGCAGTGCAACCTCCACACCACCGTGCCCCCACTTAATTAATACATGCTTTAATGCATTTCATCATTAAAATTATATCAAGTATTTATCTTGGCATTCTAAATGTTCAGGGAGCAGGAATATCATGAAATTAATGTATTCTGTGTGGTGATCGTTGCCTGCGCCACCTCTTAGTGCAAGAGGAAGTCAGTTTAAGAAGCACGTAGCAATTAACATGGCTCTGGGAACACTTAACACAAAGCATTTAATGTGCTACATAACTTATGACGGGGTTTGAGAAAATAAAGTAAATTAAATATTCATTTTAAGATGAGGGCGGCACGGTGGCGCAGTGGGTAGCGCTGCTGCCTCGCAGTTGGAAGACCTGGGGACCTGGGTTCGCTTCCCGGGTCCTCCCTGCGTGGAGTTTGCATGTTCTCCCCGTGTCTGCGTGGGTTTTCTCCGGGCGCTCCGGTTTCCTCCCACAGTCCAAAGACATGCAGGTTAGGCGGATTGGCGATTCTAAATTGGCCCTAGTGTGTGCTTGGTGTGTGGGTGTGTTTGTGTGTGTCCTGCGGTGGGTTGGCACCCTGCCCGGGATTGGTTCCCTGCCTTGTGCCCTGTGTTGGCTGGGATTGGCTCCAGCAGACCCCCGTGACCCTGTGTTCGGATTCAGCGGGTTGGAAAATGGATGGATGGATTTTAAGATGAAGTTTTGTTTACGATGTTCTACTTTAATAACAAATTACGAGAATAAAGTCAACATGCCAACTTTAATCTCGACAAATGGCGAGAATAAAGTAGAAATGTTGAGAATAAAGTCAACATGTCGAATTTATTCTCATCATAAGCGTCGAGATGAAAGTGGAAATGTCGAAAATAAAGTCAACATGTCGTCACACTATTACACAGTACCCAGGTACATTACACAGTATTGAAAAAAATAAAAGTACAACTTGGCTTGCAGTATTATCCAGTAGTATATAAACAGTATTCACACATTTGAACATAATGGTCCACATCCAACCTTTTAAATCCAAAGTATCTCCAGACAACAGACGTGACTCCTTTATCTAGCAAAAGTTCTTCTGTGTCATCATGTTCAACTTTATCGTCTGCTATAGCTTCAGTTTCAGAATGTTCTCTGTCCATTTTCACAGCGCAATACCTCCACTGCTGCATGCACTCTGTTGCATGTGTTTAGCGGTGTAGCAGTGAAAAAGGTCCCCCTTAAACAGTTTCCCGCTGCGCCACATTCCGAACATTGTTTAGGCAATTTAAACCGGTGTTGTGGTATAAGAAAAATCCATATCATAACAAAAATAAAAAACGGTTTTCGGTATGAACCGGTATACCGCCGTGCACTAATAGATAGATAGATAGATAGATAGATAGATAGATAGATAGATAGATAGATAGATAGATAGATAGATAGATAGATAGATAGATAGATAGATAGATAGATAGATAGATAGATAGATAGATAGATAGATAGATAGATAGATAGATAGATAGATAGATAGATAGATAGAGTTGCAGTCATCAAAAACTAATGCAAAATAGCAGCACCCCTGGTGAACAACAATCCAAGATGCCACCATTGTGAACTCTCACCCATACAAGCAAAGATAGAAACCAACAAAAACAAGTCCAGAATTAAAGCAAACAGTGTCTGAAGAAACCAGCCCCTCAATTCATAACACCTATGGTTATGTGATGCTTGGATTCTACTATTTCTTTATTATGTATACTTTCAAATTTTGATATGAAGCAATGAGAACAATTTTGGAATGGATGACTGCTTGAAAATAAAATGGGCACAATCACTTTAATGGGAGGTGCTCTCACTGGACAATTGGTTTCCCAGATCTGACATGAGACCCCACACTTGGAGTGTATTATCTGCCAAACGTCCTTTGCTTTTGATCTCAACCATCTTTATCCTTGTATGGAAAAACCAAGAAAAATATTATTTATTTTCCTAACCTGAGGCAAGACTCATTTCGACATATTCAGTTTAAATTTAATATAACTATTAAAGACAGACTTGGTAACCTTCCAGGCAGTTCCTTAGCCTGCAATATCAATAACCAGGCCATAAATTCTAATTTAAGATGATTGGTGTAATTAGTAAGCTTAGCATTCAACATTAAATTTTCAGCCCCTTAACTGGATACTTCCAGTGCAAATCTCTGGTTTCATAGTGTATAATAAATGATCAGTATAGCTTCTTAATCCTCCCAAATTGTTTGAAAACTGTAAAAAAAATGTAATTCATTATCAAGGACTGGACTGGGGTCAAGCCAGAAGTTGCCAACATAGGTTCCAAAAAATAAAGCATGGTGGTTTAGAGGTGGACTTTGGTGGACTGTAGCTGCTGACAAGATGGCCTGTGTAAAGCATTGACACTGTCCTGATGTTTGCTTAGGCCTTTACTGACATGCCACGTTTTCTGTGTGAATTAGGGACTCTACATTTGCTCATCCTGGATGTATTTGTGAGTGTATAAACTAGCTTTCCATCCAGATTTGATTCTTACTTTGTGTGAAATCTCCAGGATAGGCACAGCCTCTTGTAACCCTGTGAAAGATAAAGTGGATTCAGAAAATGGATGGATATACAATCATAAATATTTCCCAGAACCATGACATTCTTATACTATTCACATAAGCTACAGAGAAGAATGCAATAAGTTGCAATCTAAGGTTTAAAATTACAATGAACAAAGCAAAAAAAAAAAAACTATGGGAAGACACCAGAACTAATCGAGTAAAGCTGACATTTTCAGAAAATGCCATAAAAACTTTATTGTATGTCTGACACTTTTCAAAATAGATGGCTTAGAGGGTGGTGTTTAATTCTGAAAAATGATGGGATTCTCAGGCCATCATCAGGGTCCCTACCAATCAGCACTGGAATTTAGAGCACACCATAATATCCATTTGGTTTATCTTACTTTTTTAAGCATTCTTTCACAAATTTAAATATGGAAAAGGGCAGCTGTTCATATGAATGTCAAGATGTAACACCCAGAAGAGTAATTCAGAGACACTCAAACCTTTACCGTGTGAATTTGGGAGCTGTGATGCAGCACTGATCCATGTTCTTATGTTAATGTAGGATATAACAAGAGAATAATCAGATTAGTCAGAAATGGCATTAGGTGGCCACATTGTGTTTCTTTAACTATTTCCTTTCACAAGAATTCTTTCATTAATTTTTATGGGAATTGATTACCAGCTCAGCAGTCACTGCTTTTCTCCCAAAACTAGTGAAACACGTACATGTGATGTGGAATGGTATGACATTACAAATGGTCACTTTGGAAAATTGCAATGTATATGCACACAGCATTACATAAACAAGAGAAGGACAATAAAACTATAAAATAGCAAAGGTCTACCTTCCTACTATTAGTCCTTATTGCAGGACTCGCTCAGATTATGCTGTAAACATCATGTTTCCTCATCAGGCTTTTTTTTTTTTTTTTTTTTTTGCTGCCTGTCCTTTTACCCCACTAGTAAGAAATTACAACTGTGCCAAAACCGATAATGTGGGAGAAAAGCAGGACTGGCGCCAGGAAAAATTCTGCAGGGGGTTGTCTGAAATTCAGAGAACACAATGATATTAAAGTTAGAATGAAGCCATTACAACAAAACCAAGTGTAAGCTTTACTTTCACTTTCACTCCCAATAAACAATGAAGTAATGAAAAACACTCGTTCCTAAAAATTGTTTTATATAATCAGTTAAGTTTTTATTTAATCAATTGAAAATTCATTATACTATTAGTAACCTCTGCTCAAAAAAAGTAATATGGTTGTGACTTTGACTTTCTCCAATGTACACTACTTTCACAGATTCATAGGTCAATAGGAAAATATATTTATAAATGTTAATGTAGAATGAAAACATTATATATGGAATATCTATCCTGGTGTGACCTGGATCGAGGAGTGGTCATGCGTGCCTGGTCACTGTGATTGATGAGGTTTGTGACTCATGACATTAAGCAGATTCTGGTATTTGAGCAAATAAGTATTCCTAGGCCCAGATTATTACTGTGTTTGCTTTAGACTACAAGATTTAATTTGCTGTGTGACTAACAGGGGAAGCACATTTTTGACCTGCATCATATAATTAGTCAATTATTTTTTCATGTTATTTATATGTAAATTCTTTATTTTTGTAGAAAATGGTCTGTGGCACTGTCATACCAAGTGGGAGTTTCTTCCAGAGACTTGACCAGTTTCCTCTCAATAGACAGCAAAGAAAGTTTCCCAAAACGGTTTTGGCACATTGTATTGCGGCTGTACGACTTGACTCGTTTTAAGCAGGACAAGCTCCTCTCTACACCTGCTGATGTTGGTCCAGTTCTTGCCACTAAAGACAATAGCTTGTATAGCTGAGGCATTGCACTATCCAAACCCCATGTCTTTACAAAACACCAACAAAATCATGCAGCTTACCCCTGTTGTCCTGCAAGTCGCAATTTGAATATAGGACTTGGAGTTCAAATCTCACTCTCCCTGAATCAAAGAAATGGCCATAACTTTTCAGGACACTTTGGAATGCCTCCTCAGGATTCAAATGTCTCATTTCATCAAATTTCCCTAGATTGATTAGTTCTAGGAAGCACATACTTTCCAAATTTGAAAAAACGGTGAGAAATCTGCTCAATAAGATTGTCCAGGATGGCAATGTACAGATTTCTGTAACGTTCCTGGAGATCCTGCAGTTATGACAGGCACAGACTCTTTCACCTAGGCTCATTTTGAGGGTCTAACGTAAGACTTGCAGCTTTTGCATAAACAGCTTTGAAAGACTCCTCTGACCTGTTCTCCTTTACAAAAGCAACAAGATTCTCAGCTCTTTGTTTGAAGTAAAGAACATCCGTAGCCCTCTGCTGCACACTGTAAAAGACCACATCATTTTCTCAGAAGATTTCTTCACTTGTGTTCAACATGAAAACAAAACTCAAAATTGTCCAGTGTCCTTAAGAAGCCTTTGGCAGCACTGAGTGTGTCCTCATCTACTATGGTTTCAACCTCTATAACTTTTTCAAAAGTCTGTAGGAGTACATCACAGTTGTTCACCACATTACTTATTATTCGAGATGTAAAGTTCCACCGAGTAGGAGAATTTTTGGGCAGCCTTGATCTCCCTGCAGACTCAAGAAAAGACATCCTCTTGGTAGATTTAGAAAAAAATGTGGCAAACCCAGAGAGAGATGCAAAACATTCTGGTTTCAGACAAGCATTTTTGTCCCCTGAGAGAACACCAGGTTCAATCTGTGTGCATAGCAGGGTACAAACATTGCACTGGGGCTATTGCTTTAACTTTAGCTTGAAGACCATTCAGAGAGGAAGCCATGACAGCAGCCTCATCATACGTTTCAGCAAAAAGTTTTCCTTTGTAATTATAGCCCTGCATTTTTCATTTAAAACATCTAAACAGGGGCATCTCATTCCCCTGAAAAATAAAAAAATCCAACAAATCCCTACAGAATTTGAAATGCAATATTGACATATCAAATTATGACAGACAGTTGTGCATGACATGAAATCTTAGTTGTCTCATCTACTTGCTATGCAAAAAGGGAGCAGTTTGAAGTTGACCTTTCTTCAACAACAGTGGCTGCAATAGCAGAAATCAAATCATTTTGAATGGTATGGGCCATACCAGAAAACACAGAAGATGACTGGAAGTCTGTGGCCAGGACAGAATCATATTTGCATAATATTTCAGTGAATTCTATGTAATTCCCCTTGTTAGCAGATTCACTACCCTCATCGTGCCCTCTGAATGCCAGATCTTGACAACCAAGCAGTGAATTGACGTCAATAAGGCAGTTGAGAAAGGTCCTGTTTTTTCATTGTTTCATTGTGCTTTGCCACTAGAATGCAAACACCATCATTAATTGCATATTCTGCTCTGACACTGCCAAGACATCTTAAATGTGCACATGAACTCATATGTTCATTGCTTTTCTCATGTCTTTTGTATGTCCCGATCCCCAAAACCCAATTTTGACCAAACAACCTGAGGTGGTTTCATTCAGAAGCATGGCCAACTGTACACTCTCTTTGTCGCAGCACTTCCAGTCAGCCAGTTCACCTTGTCATACCAGGAGAGTTGAAAAGACCCGTTATTTTTCCCTGACTTTTCTATCAAATTAATCTTGGGCGTTGATCTGCCCTGCTGTATCACCACATAAGGAAGACTGTCAAATCAGGCCAACAATATCAGCAATGTCTGCCATTATACACAGCTAGCTTTTGTGAATTTTTCAATCAAGTCCGAAGATCTTTCTATTCAGATTGAAATGAATTTTTTCTTTAACATGACAGCAGATTGATGTTTTATTGTGGCTGCCTCCATTACTAGAGTCTTGAAAAGGGTCCACCCAGATAGCATGTGCCATTTTCTGGATCTATTTTGTTGTGCATAGCAGATCATCTGCCCATGTCAATTACAGATTCATAATTAAGTAAATGTAATATGGAACAATATGATGTCAATGGTAAACTTTTCTTCAGGAAAGATAGAAATATTTAAAGAAGCTTGGGCCATATTTTGAACATATCAAACACAATTTTAAGACTCAGAAGTCCAACACAGAAGAACAGTCCTAGAATGTTAAGATAGTTTGGAAGAATTCTAGAAATTTAATGACTGCCGTTTTCAACAGGTCGCTGAATTCTGATCATTCAAATCATAACATACTGTATTTGTTATGTACTCTGGCATTTTATAACATTTTTTGTAAACTTTTAATTCTTTATTATTATTTATATTAGTATTGCTATTTATGTTTATTCTTTATATAACTGTATATATATATATATAACTAGCAAAATACCCGTGCTTCACAGCGGAGAAGTAGTGTGTTAAAGAGGTTATGTAAACATATATATACATAAACATATATACTTATATATACATATCTACATATACACATATCTACATATATACATATATATATACATATACACATCCACATATATATACATATATCAACATATATATACACATACATATATACATATCTACATACATACATACACATATATCTATCTATATATATATATCTCTATCTATCTATCTATCTATCTATCTATCTATCTATCTATCTATCTATCTATCTATATATATATATATATCTCTATCTATCTATATATATATATCTCTATCTATATATATATATATCTCTATCTATCTATCTATCTATCTATCTATATCTCTATCTATCTATCTATCTATATATATATATATATATCTATATATATATATCTCTATCTATCTATCTATCTATCTATCTATCTATCTATCTATCTATCTATCTATCTATCTATATATATATACATCCCCGTGCTTTGCAGCGGCGAAGTACTGCTTTTAAATTTTTATTAAGAAGAAAACCTTTTTAAATTTAGTGAAAATCTACCAATAACAATTTGTTAAGGATCTGTTTTTTTGTGAAGCTGACTTCACACAGCCTCTCCGCTGTTTTATAAACAAACGTCATATAAGGTCTTCCTTTTTCGTTGCTTTGCCAACGGAAGCAGCCTTTTTATTTAATCCTGTTTTTACGATTGTTCTGTTTGTATATCACGTTGTCAGTTCAGCACTCTGGTTGTAATATGACCAAGCTGTGCAAGCACACTCTTGAGAATGCAACGTATAGTTGTACAGGAGAAAAGCAATCTTGCCTGAAATCAATGGCAACCTTTTGTAGGTCTATGAACTTAATTTAAACTTTAGGTTTACACAGTGCTTTCTTTCCGAAGTACCTGCACTCATGAATATGTCTGTATGCGTCAGTCGCTCAAATCCCCGCGGTTCGCACCGGTGAAGTTCTGCTTTTAAATTTTTATTAAGAAGAAAAGAAAACCTTTTAAAATTGAGGTAAAATATACCAATAACAGTTTGTTAACCCCTTCACCGCCCTCTGCCGGATATATCCGGCACCGCTGTTTTAATGCTAACGCCATACTGCCGGAATTATCCGGCACATTTGCCTGTGGTTATATGAATGCCTGGCAAGTAGTATAACTGACGGTTTGGCGTGGGTATTATTACTACGTTGTATTTCGACAAGTCTGTGGTTGTTTTGGCCGGTCATGTGACGTGATTCGCATGTAACAGCTGTGAATATGGCGAAACGTAAACTGACTTCAAGTGAGGCTTTGCAGGCGATTTTGGACAGTTCTGATCATGATTGTAGCAGTTCTGAAGAAGATTTTAGTGACAGTGATGAGCAGCAACGTGCGCTGCATGATATTGTGAATGAAGACGCATCGGATGACGGCGCTGAGTGGGTGTATCCCCAGCATCTCAGCTGGGCTGCTGCCCGTGGTGAACTACCTTTTCTGCATTCGTTTGAGGGAACGTGTGGCTTTATTGTTGATGTAAACAATTACACTGCTGAGCAGTTTTATGAGCTGTTTGTGTCACCTGATTTGATTAGACATTTTGTTCATCAGACAAATCTGTATGCAGCACAGTTTATTGAGAAAAATCCCAATTTACCTCCACATTCCCGTGTTCGTGCTTGGTTTGACACTGATGAAAACGAAATGAAAAAATTCATTGGGATTTTGATGTTGATGGGAATAATCAGAAAACCAGATATTGAGATGTACTGGTCTACAGATCCTATGTATGCAACACCTATTTTTGCAGCTGTCATGACACGTAACCGATTCTCTTTGCTGCTGAAATTCTTTCATTTGAATGACAACAGAAACGAGCCAGATAAGAAAGATCCAAACCGCGACCACTTGTTCAAGCTACGTCCTTTGATTGATCATTTATTTGAAGCATTTCAGTTGCCCTACATGCCAGGACCGTCAGTTGCAGTTGATGAAAGTTTATTGTCGTGGAAGGGCCGCTTACAGTTTCGACAGTATCTACCATTGAAAAGGGCACGGTTTGGTATCAAGATGTTTTGCTTAGCTGAGAATTCAGGTTACATTTATAGATTTCGTGTATACACTGGCAACTTGCACAACATTTAGTGGTCAATACTGCTTGAATAAATGTAAAAAATGTAAAAAAAAATGTAAAAAAGTAAAAAAAACAAAAATTGTTCAGATTTCGCCTGGCTTGGGGAATATTTAGGGAGTTGGCGGTTAAAGGGTTAAGGAACTGTTTTTTTTGTGAAGCTGCCTTCACTCGAGTGATCACTTCGAGCTTTAAGCCTGAGAAATCACCCCGTAAATGCACACGTTTAATTGCACATCTATCTATCCATCTATCTATATATATATATATATATATATATATATATATATATATATATATATAGCAAAATACCCGCGCTTCGCAGCGACGAAGTACTGCTTTAAAATTTTAAATAATAAACTGAGGGAAATTATACCAATAATTATTTGTTAAGGATCTCTTTGTATACCATGTTGTCAGTTCGCCCCTCCGGTTGTAATATGACCAAGTTGTGCGCTGAGCTTACTCTTGAGCATGCAACGTATAGTTGGCCATGTGAAAAGCAAATCAAGAACAGCAAGACCGCGCCAGCCGCGGAGCTCAGCTTGGAGTGAAATGAAGTGAATGAAATGAGGTGAATGGGAGGGGAGATGATCACGTGACTCCAACACCCGCCTTAACTCTCCATCCCTCCACAAACACAGTCTCTCGGATCCCAACTCTCCTTTATACATATATAGATAAATAGCAAAATACCCGCGCTTCGCAGCGGAGAAGTAGTGTGTTAAAGAGGTTATGAAAAAGTAAAGGAAACATTTTAAAAATAACGTAACATGATTGTCAATGTAATTGTGCTGTCATTGTTATGAGTGTTGCTGTCTTTTATATATATAATATACACACACACACACATAAACATATATATACATATACATATATACATATATATATATATACATATCTACATATACACATATCTACATATATATATACATATACACATCCACATATATATATATACACATATCAACATATATATATATAGACATACATACACACACATATATATATATATATACACAGACACATATATATACATAAATACTTACATATCTACATATATATATATATCTACATATATATATATATCTCTACATATATATATATATATATATATATATATATATATATATATATATCTACATATATATATATACATATCTATATATCTATATATATATATGTAATTGTGTTGTCATTGTTATGAGTGTTGCTGTCATATATATATATATATATATATATATATATATATATATATATATATTAGCAAAATACTCGCACTTCGCAGCAGAGATGTAGTGTGTTAAAGAGGTTATGAAAAAGTAAAGGAAACATTTTAAAAATAACGTAACATGATTGTCAATGTAATTGTGTTGTTATTGTTATGAGTGTTGCTGTCATATAATATATGTGTATGTGTATATGTATATATATATGACAGCAACACTCATAACAATGACAACACAATTACATTGACAATCATGTTACGTTATTTTTAAAATGTTTCCTTTACTTTTTCATAACCTCTTTAACACACTACTTCTCCGCTGCGAAAGCGCGGGTATTTTGCTAGTATATATATATATATATATATACACACAAACACATATATTATATATATATATATATATATATATATATATATACACATATATGTATACACACATATATATATATCTATATATATAAAAATGGAATGGGTGGGTCGTCGGGTGGGCCTTTTTTTCATTCCGTCGTTTTTTTCGACGTTTTGAAAATGTAGAATGATTATTTGATTTTTTTGTTTTTATTTGATCGTGTCTATGTAGCCGCCGTCGTAATAAAGTATCGCTAAAATCGTCATTTATCGTAATTTATTTTTGACGTATAACGTCGCCGTCGTCGAGGTCAGTGATACAAGTGCAAAAAATCTGCTTACGGTTGAAAGACACGCCCTACTCACTGGACAGTTAAAAACACCAATCAAACTAACGATGACATCAAGTATTACCCAATCAAAAGTAGGAAAGGAGGCATCATCATAAAATGCGTGTGGGATGATTTGCATGAGACGCTGCTTTAAAAAAAAAATGATAAAAAAAATACGGGATAAATCCCGTCCAGTATTGATTCAAAACGGGACGCGCAATTTCATTCTCAAACGCGGCACGATTCCGTATTTTAAAGGACGGGTGGCAACCCTACAGTGCCAGGTAACCACCCATACAATCACATTGTGATTCAGACTAGGAATGCAATGAATGTAATTACCCCGATCTACATACAAGGCGAAAGTCTTGCAACATTCAAAGATGATGGTTTGGGATAAGTACACCATAGAACATAAAAGAGCTTATGAAGCCTTGAACCGAAAAAAGCAACATCTCAGAGATCGTAAAAAAAAAAATAGGAGCTAATGTCGTTTTACTCGCTGTAGATTTTAGTCAAACATTACCAGTTATTTCACGAGGGAGACCAGCACATCAACTCAACGCGTGTTTAAAATCCATGCTTCTCCCACGCTCGGTTATATCTCGCGTGTTCTCGGGTAGGTGCACCAAAAAAATGTATACATTTAAGCATGTAATGGGCAAACAAAAAATGAGGTATACCCGAAGGCACAGCAGTAGTACTTAATGTAACTTTACTTCTTAAATGTTAATGTTTTACTGTTTAATAATTTATACGCTTCTTATATGTTGTTCAAATTCTTTTATCAAAATACCACTGACAGCGCAATGCACGATAACATCGAGTGAATACACCATACGCATCCACCCACGGCTGCCCTGCTGTGCGCAGATAGGAGTTGATTCTACAATAAAATAAAATAAAGATAAAAAGAATAAAACAATCATCACCCATAAAGCGGATAGTAGACGTGACGTACTATATGTGTACCACATTTCAAGTGTATAGGTGCAACGGTTTGCGAGCTACAGGTCATTTAAAATCCTGGACAGACACACAAATTGCCACGGTAGCAAATTACAGAAGAAGATTTTACTGTTTAATAATTTATATTTATATGAAATGTGCTTCTTATATATTACTTCATATTCTCATATGATAATGATGTTAATGTTTATATTGATTTCTGTGTTATTAAAACTGCATGTATGTGTGTATATGTATATATATATATATATATATATATATATATATACGAGCTGTATATACCCGGCGTTGCCGGGGCAGAAGTAACCTAATCGGTCAAACACTTACATATATACCAAAGTAAACCTAATCGGTCAAACAGTTACATATATAAAAAAACCGAACCTAATCGGACAAACAGCTTCATATATACAGAAGCGAACCTAATCGGACAAACAGCTAATCTATATACATAAGCAAACCTAATTGGTCAAACAGTTACATAATACAAAAGCAAACCTAATCGATGAAACAGCTTCATATATACAGAAGCGAACCTAATTGGTCAAACAGTTATGCATGTGCAGAATGATTTTACAAACATTATGCGTGTTAACAATCATTAAAAAGAAAAGATTGAGGAACTCTTCTTCTATATGTGATGAAGCCACTAATAAGACAGATTTTTTTCAGGACCCAGCTGTTTCATAACTAAACTACTGCCACCCCCAAAGTAATGCCTAATAGTGGTTTTTGGGGTAGCTGTGGAATAAAAAGGGTGTTTTTTAGTCAGTAAGAATCTGACACTACCCTTCAGTACGGGCTGAAGGGTGCCTATGTAAGGTTTTACATCCTTCCCGTATGGAAAAAAAACATACTAAACTTTTTTTTCATCATTACAGATAATCTCAGTCAAATCGAAGTACGCATTCTCAATTTATTTTTATCTAATTTTTACTTTTTCACAAAGCCATCCCATGCCAATTTGTATGAATAAACTTTTGCTAGAGAGTTAGCAAAAGTTTATTCATGCACATATTTTAATACGGATAATCTATCTCTAATCAAGGTTCTCATTTTCATTCTAATTTAAAATAATAATAGATACTCATTTTTTTCTTTTGTTTTAGAAAAACCAATCTATGCCCCCCTCCTTTAACCGCCACCTTATCGTGGTGGAGGGGTTTGCGTGTCCCAATGATCCTAGGAGCTCTGTTGTCCGGGGCTTTATGCCCCTGGTAGGGCCACCCAAGGCAAACTGGTCCTAGGTGAGGGATGAGACAAAGAGCGGTTCAAACCTTCTATGATGAATGAAAACTTTGGACGGCGTTTTCCCTTGCCCGGACGCGGGTCACCGGGGCCCCACTCTGGAGCCAGGCCTGGAGGTGGGGCTCGATGGCGAGCGCCTGGTGGCCGGGCCTGCACCCATGGGGCTCGGCCGGGCACAGCCCGAAGAGGCAACGTGGGTCCCCCTTCCCATGGGCTCACCACCTATGGGAGGGGCCAAGGAGGTCGGGTGCAGTGTGAGTTGGGTGGTGGCCGAAGGCGGGGACCTTGGCGGTCCGATCCTCGGCTACAGAAGCTGGCTCTTGGGACGTGGAATGTCACCTCTCTGAAGGGGAAGGAGCCTGAGCTAGTGCGCGAAGTTGAGAGGTTCCGGCTAGATATAGTCGGACTCACCTCGACGCACAGCTTGGACTCTGGAACCAATCTCCTTGAGAGGGGCTGGACTCTGTACCACTCTGGAGTTGCCCCCGGTGAGAGGCGCCGAGCGGGTGTGGGTATACTTATTGCCCCCCGACTTGGAGCCTGTACATTGGGGTTTACCCCGGTGGACGAGAGGGTAGCCTCCCTTCGCCTTCGGGTGGGGGGACGGGTCCTAACTGTTGTTTGTGCGTATGCACCGAACAGCAGTTCGGAGTACCCACCCTTTTTGGAGTCCCTGGAGGGGGTGCTAGAGGGCATGCCTTCTGGGGACTCCCTCGTTCTGCTGGGAGACTTCAATGCTCACGTGGGCAATGACAGTGAGACCTGGAAGGGCGTGATTGGGAGGAATGGCCCCCCCGATCTGAACCCGAGCGGTGTTTTGTTATTGGACTTCTGTGCTCGTCACGGATTGTCCATAACGAACACCATGTTTAAGCATAGGGGTGTTCATATGTGCACTTGGCACCAGGACACCCTAGGCCTCAGTTCGATGATCGACTTTGTGGTCGTGTCGTCGGACTTGCGGCCACATGTCTTGGACACTCAGGTGAAGAGAGGGGCGGAGCTGTCAACTGATCACCACCTGGTGGTGAGTTGGCTTCGATGGTGGGGGAGGATGCCGGTCAGGCGTGGTAGGCCCAAACGTGTTGTGAGGGTCTGCTGGGAACGTCTGGCAGAGCCCCCTGTCAGAAGTAGCTTCAACTCCCACCTCCGGCAGAACTTTGATCATGTCCCGAGGGAGGTGGGGGACATTGAGTCCGAATGGGCCATGTTCCGTGCCTCTATTGTTGAGGCGGCTGACCGGAGCTGTGGCCGTAAGGTGGTCGGTGCCTGTCGTGGCGGCAATCCCCGAACCCGTTGGTGGACACCGGTGGTGAAGGATGCCGTCAAGCTGAAGAAGGAGTCCTACGGGACCCTTTTGTCCTGTGGGACCCTGGAGGCAGCTGATAGGTACCGGCAGGCCAAGCGGAATGCGGCTTTGGTGGTTGCTGAGGCAAAAACTCGGGCGTGGGAGGAGTTTGGGGAGGCCATGGAGAACGACTTTCGGACGGCTTCGAGGAGATTCTGGTCCACCATCCGGCGTCTCAGGAAGGGGAAGCAGTGCAGTGTCAACACTGTATATGGTGGGGATGGTGCGCTGCTGACCTCGACTCGGGACGTTGTGGGTCGGTGGGGGGAGTACTTCGAAGACCTCCTCAATCCCATTAACATGCCTTCCAATGAGGAAGCAGAGCCTGGGGACTCAGAGGTGGGCTCCCCCATCTCTGGGACTGAGGTCACCGAGGTGGTCAAAAAACTCCTTGGTGGCAGGGCCCCGGGGGTGGATGAGATACGCCCGGAGTTCCTCAAGGCTCTGGATGTTGTAGGACTGTCTTGGTTGACACGCCTCTGCAACATCGCATGGACATCAGGGACAGTGCCTCTGGATTGGCAGACCGGGGTGGTGATCCCCCTCTTTAAGAAGGGGGATCGGAGGGTGTGTTCCAACTACAGAGGGATCACACTCCTCAGCCTCCCTGGAAAAGTCTATTCAGGGGTCCTGGAGAGGAGGGTCCGTCGGATAGTCGAGCCTCGGATTCAGGAGGAACAGTGTGGTTTTCGTCCTGGTCGCGGAACAGTGGACCAGCTCTATACCCTTAGCAGGGTCCTGGAGGGTGCATGGGAGTTTGCCCAACCAGTCTACATGTGTTTTGTGGACTTGGAAAAGGCATTCGACCGTGTCCCTCGGGGAATCCTGTGGGGGGTACTCCGAGAGTATGGGGTACCGGCCCCCCTGATAAGGGCTGTTCGGTCCCTGTACGATCGGTGCCAGAGCTTGGTCCGCATTGCCGGCAGTAAGTCGAACCCGTTTCCAGTGAGAGTTGGACTCCGCCAGGGCTGCCCTTTGTCACCGATTCTGTTCATAACTTTTATGGACAGAATTTCTAGGCGCAGCCAGGGCGTTGAGGGGGTCCGGTTTGGTGGGCTCAGGATTGGGTCACTGCTTTTTGCAGATGATGTTGTCCTGTTTGCTTCATCAGGCCGTGATCTTCAGCTCTCTCTGGATCGGTTCGCAGCTGAGTGTGAAGCGGCTGGGATGAGAATCAGCACCTCCAAATCCGAGACCATGGTCCTCAGCCGGAAAAGGGTGGAGTGCCCTCTCAGGGTTGGTAGCGAGATCCTGCCTCAAGTGGAGGAGTTCAAGTATCTCAGGATCTTGTTCACGAGTGAGGGAAGAATGGAGCGTGAGATCGACAGGCGGATCGGTGCGGCATCCGCAGTAATGCGGGCGCTGCATCGGTCTGTCGTGGTGAAAAAGGAGCTGAGCCGCAAGGTGAAGCTCTCAATTTACCAGTCAATCTATGTTCCTACCCTCACCTATGGTCATGAACTATGGGTAGTGACCGAAAGAACGAGATCGCGAATACAAGCGGCTGAAATGAGTTTCCTCCGCAGGGTGTCTGGGCTTTCCCTTAAAGATAGGGTGAGAAGCTCAGTCATCCGGGAGGGGCTCAGAGTAGAGCCGCTGCTCCTCCGCATCGAGACGAGTCAGATGAGGTGGCTTGGGCATCTGATCAGGATGCCTCCTGGACGCCTCCCTGGTGAGGTGTTCCGGGCACATCCAACCGGGGGGAGGCCCCAGGGAAGACCCAGGACACGTTGGAGGGACTATGTCTCTCGACTGGCCTGGGAACACCTTGGGATTCTCCCGGAAGAGCTAGAAGAAGTGGCCGGGGAGAGGGAAGTCTGGGCATCTCTGCTCAAGCTGCTGCCCCCGCGACCCGACCTCGGATAAGCGGGAGACAATGGATGGATGGATGGATCTATGCCACCTACGTCTTCGTCAAGTCAGCTTCATCCAGCTTCATCACATATAGAAGAAGAGTTCCTTAATCTTTTCTTTTTAATGATTGTTAACACGCATAATCTTTGTAAAATTATTCTGCACATGCATAACTGTTTGACCAATTAGGTTCGCTTCTGTATATATGAAGCTGTTTCATGGATTAGGTTTGCTTTTGTATTTATGTAACTGTTTGACCAATTAGGTTTGCTTATGTATATAGATTAGCTGTTTGTCCGATTAGGTTCGCTTCTGTATATATGAAGCTGTTTGTCCGATTAGGTTCGGTTTTTTTTATATATGTAACTGTTTGACCGATTAGGTTTACTTTGGTATATATGTAAGTGTTTGACCGATTAGGTTACTTCTGCCCCGGGCAACGCCGGGTATATACAGCTCGTATATATATATATATATATACATACATGTACACACATACATGCAGTTTCAATAACATAGAAATCAATATAAACAACATTAACATCATTATCATATGAGAATATGAAGTAATATATAAGAAGCACATTTCATATAAATATAAATTATTAAACAGTAAAATCTTCTTCTATAATTTGCTACCGTGGCTATTCGTTTGTCTGTCCAGGATTTTAAATCACCTGTAGCTCGCAAACCGTTTCACCTATTGACTTGAAATCTGGTACACATATAGTACGTCACGTCTACTATCCGCTTTATGGGTGATGATTGTATTACTCTTTTTATCTTTATTTTATTTTATTGTAGAATCAACTCCTATCTGCGCACACCAGGGCGGCCGTGGGCGGATGCGTATGGTGTATTCACTCCACGTTATCGTGCATTGCGCTGTCACTGGTATTTTGATAAAAGAATTTGAACAACATATAAGAAGCGTATAAATTATTAAACAGTAAAACATTAACATTTAAGAAGTAAAGTTACATTAAGTACTACTGCAGTGCCTTCAGGTATACCTCATTTTTTGTTTGCCCATTACATGCTTAAATGTATACATTTTTTGGTGCACCTTCCCGAGAACACGCGACATATAACCGAGCGTGGGAGAAGCATGGATTTTAAACACGCGTTGAGTTCATGTGCTGGTCTCCCTCGTGAAATAACTGGTAATGTTTGACTAAAATCTACAGCGAGTAAAATGACATTACCTCCTATTTTTTTTTTTACGATCTCTGAGATCTTGCTTTTTTCGGTTCAAGGCTTCATAAGCTCTTTTATGTTCTATGGTGTACTTATCCCAAACCATCATCTTTGAATGTTGCAAGACTTTCGCCTTGTATGTAGATCGGGGTAATTACATTCATTGCATTCCTACTCTGAATCACAATCTGATTGTATGGGTGGTTACCTGGCATTGTAGGGTTGCCACCCGTCCTTTAAAATAAGGAATCGTCCCGTATTTGAGAATGAAATTGCGCGTCCCGTTTTGAATCAATACGGGACGGGATTTGTCCCGTATTTTTTTTATCATTTTTTTTAAAGCAGCGTCTCATGCAAATCATCCCACACGCATTTTATGAAGATGAGTCCTTTCCTACTTTTGATTGGGTAATACTTGATGTCATCGTTAGTTTGATTGGTCTTTTTAACTGTCCAGTGAGGAGGGCGGGTCTTTTAAGTAGAGTCTGCAAACTGTTGGCACTGGGATGTGGCACCCGCTGCAGTATGCGTCCCTTATTTTTTTGTATTAAAAGTGGTAACCCTACCTGGCAGGTAACACTTATGTTTGGTCATGAAGTCGTCTAAAATCCGCCACGTGCCCTCTTTTAATTGTGAGAAGCAGATATATATAGCCAAATTCTCGCGCTTCGTTGCGGCGAAGTACTGCTTTTAATTTTTTAAGAAGAAAATAAAACCTTTTTAAACGGATCGAAAATATACCAATAACAATTTGTTAAGGATCTGTTTTTTTGTGAACCTCGCTTTTCACAGCTGTCACGCTACGGCGTGTGTTTCGTTTATTTGACAGTATGTAGATCGTGGTAATTACATTCATGGCGTTCGTTTTCTGAATCACAATCTGACTGTATGGATGGTTACCTGCCAGGTTACGCTTGTGGTTGGTCAGGAAGTCGCCTTACATCCGCCACGTGCCCTCTTTCTGTTCCCAGAAGCTGATCATAGAATGGTTGTAATAGTTTACTTTCAAATAATGCAAAGAGTATGCGACACGTGTTTCTCCCTAATTCTGGGCTCATCAGGCATACACACTCACTGCATCCCCTCTTGGGAATCGAATCTCTATCGTCAGCGGCAGAGTTGAAGCCCCTAACGTTGCAGTCAGCAAGTCGGCTAACATCCACCATGTGCCGTCTTTCAGTTGCGAGAAGCAGATCATAGAATGGTTGAAACTGTTGCCCCTAACGTTGCGCTACAGCGTGTGGTTCGTTTATACCTCGTGTCTTCTCATTAAACTTTTATCTCGCGATTATGTTATTGCAATCCGCAGCGGGAGCGTTTCTATAAACTTAATTTAAACTTACGTTTTACACCGTGCTTTGTTTCCCTTATGAACATGCTTGTATGCTTCACTCGCTCCCTTCTCAATTGTTTAATGAATTTTTTGTTCTTCGCTGTTTGCAGCTCCTCCTTCATTTGTCCCTACTGCGTTCACAGTCTTTTCACGTGATTACGTGGGAGGCGTGATGACGTGACACTCAACTCCTCCTCCCACGGCCATTGAGCTGCCGTCCATTACAGTATATTGTGAAAAAAGAGGTTCCAGTTATGACCATTACGCGTTGAATTTCAAAATGAAACCTGCCTAACTTTTGTAAGTAAGCTGTAAGGAATCAGCCTGCCAAATTTCAGCCTTCCACCTACATGGGAAGTTGCAGAATTAGTGATGAGTCAGTCAGTCAGTCAGTCAATCAGTCAGTCAGTCAGTCAGTGAGGGCTTTGCCTTTTATTAATTAGTATAGATTATTATAATAATATAATTTTAATTATATTTTACATTTATTTGCTTAGCAGAAGCTTTTATCCAAAGTGACTTACAAAAGAGGTAAACAATTGAGTAACATTAGGCTAGGGACTGTTTGTTCAGCAAGTGTAATAGGATGGGTAACAAAAGTTGATTGCCACAAGTGAAAAGATGTAATAACCCATACATTTACAATCATAGATTACAATCACTAAAGCAACCTTAAACAAATTAACTAAGAATATAAAAATACCGCAGACCAAAGTTTTTTTGTTGTTTTCTTCAACAATTCAATAGATATTCACAGAACAGATGGGTCTTCAATCGCTTCTTAAATACATTGAGGGAGTCAGCTGTACAGATGGAGGTGGGCAGCTCGTTCCACCAACTAGGAACTGCACAGGAAAAGATTCTGGATTGAGACTTGTTGCCACATAGAGGTGGCATCACCTGATGCTGTTCACCAGCAGACCTTATTATTCCCTGCTTCCCTGGTCATTTCGGATGCTTCACACCACTCTGGCCATTTCAAAAGAGTGAATCACTACAATATTGCTTAATGAAATGATATACATATTGTTGTGCTTCCTATCACAACAAAGTTCAAAAATTGTTGCAGGCCTCAAAAACAAACAGAAATAGCCAGACTTGGGTCCAGCTGCAGTTTCTCCATCTTATACTGCTCAGCACAGTCTCCCAGCTGAATAATTAGGTGGCCAACTCTCTTAGGCTCCACATAAAGGGGACAGGGCGGAAAAGAAAGAACACTGAAACAGACAATACTAACATACAACAAAATTGGAAAATAATAAATACACAAAACATATTAAATAGATAAAGCACAGAAAGAACAAAAACAAAATTTATAATTCAGTATACAAAATAAAGTTCTGAAGACAACAAGAAGGTTAAACAGTAAGAATATATAATTGAGCCAGGAATAAAACCTTAGCTGTAACATAATGCATACACAACAAAAAAACATGTGGTGAACATCAGTTGTTTCAAACTTCTTAACATTGACTGGGAAATCCCCCTTGGAAATACTGAAGAGGGACACTCATGGCCTCCTCACGCAGTTCATCTCTAGCCAAACATGGGTAAAGCCTGTGTAGAATATGTCTCTTCTAAAAACATAGGTACAATAAGAGAAATAGACATTAGCTGCTTTTTGAGCAATAGCAGTCGCAGTATGGCTAAGTTTAAAATATCCTTTGAAAATACACAACTGCTCACCAAAGCAGAGACTTCAATTTGAAAAAGCAAAATTCACGGAGAGAAAGAAACATCCGGAAAACACAGAATGGGTAAACACAAACATTGCTACTATAAACAGTACATGGTGTCACTTCAGGGACATTCTGATTCATGCACTGAAGAAATAAATTCATGAATTAAATGAAATAAAAGCACAAAAGAAATAGCCTACAATAAATGAATGAATACAGACATTGTTAGAAAAACAGAAAAACATAAGACTAAAAACACCACACTAGGTGAAAATTAAACAGAGCTAAACTAATTAATTAATAAGGTCTGCAGTAATGTAGTAAACTACAACTAGGTATAAAAAAGCAGAAGCAAAACAGAAAAAGCATTACAATGAGATGTTCAATACAATTTAGATTAAAAACATTAAATGACAATTTGCCTCAGGTACGGTACACTAAGCAAAACCTATTGAAAATAAAAATGAAATATACAATTATCTGAATAAATATGTCATCTTAGTACTGTATTTAGAGAAGAACAAATAGATAAGTGCCTCAAATAGAAGTTAAAAGACATTTTAAACCAGTAAAGTCAGATGTGCTTTAGTTCTACAACAGAAATCCAGCATCTGGTGGGATTTTGCCAATAGTACTAAAAGAACGAATAACATTCTGTATAAATCGTTAGGAGGGCTGCTCCAGCAATCATCGTGGATGAAAGGAGTACCTGATGACTGGAAAGCTGCCAGTTTGACTCCCGTCTCAGTTATTATGGACCAATAAGCCTGTGTAGCAGTTGTGTCCCGTGTAAAGCTATGGGCACTATATGCAGAAATAAACTTAAAAACTGCTGGAATGAAAAGAACTTTCTAAATAAAAGCAAGTGTTAATGAGGGGAGAATCTTGTTAAATCAATCAATTAGACTTTTGTGATTGAATAACTGAAGAGATAAAGAAAAGTAAAACATACTTTACGACATAATTTATTTAAACTCATAAAAATGATCTGATAGTAGGTCATTGTCATTATTATTATGGCTTTGAAGAAGTGTATACAATTTTCTATAATTTTATCAGGTTTGTGTGGTTATGAATATTTATAATATAATTTTGTAAAGACTTGATACTGAATTTGACCTTAAAAAGATTTTTCTTAGGTCTTCATGATTTGTCCTAATGTTTAAAAGTAATGATGAGCAAATCAAGCACATTTTGACGAGTATATTTTCACAAAATTAACATTAACATTTGTTTTGCAGGAGATTTTGCAATTGAGAAACATGAAACTCCCTTAAGGTGTTTGAGGAGTTTATAAAAGTTTTTTGGAGTGAAAACAAGACCTATTGCTCCCTAAAGCCTTATTCACACTTTCATATTTACCTGCATTCTTTTCTGTAGCTGCACATTGTATGTAATCTAACACATACTTTTGAAATCAATTCAATTTATGCCTCTTGCTCACATCACTGTGAAGGTGCAGTGAGATTTTTTTATTATTTGATACGTGGCATGTTTTATACACAAAGACCCACCAAAACGTCCCATTGTGCTCATGTCCACAGAACAATCTCACTACATGGGAATCTGCTCTTTGCTTTTTCGTGATTCCTGTACAAAAGTTTGAGAATATGGACTCACTAAGCACAATGAAGCTTCAAGTTTCTTTTCTGTCTCTGATGCATCCTTAGGATTACTGTTGCCAGGATTGACACCATAATTGACAAAGTGGGGTTTGTACTACCAAAAGACATCTGGTGGCTTAAAAAAAATATCTACATGTGATGGGAAAAGAATCTAGTGATTTTTTTTTAACTAGAGATTTTTATTTTAAATACTAAATGACAGGCAGAAACCTGTGGAATTAATGCATGTAAATACTTCCAGACAGGAGCTAAATATCTCTTATTTCTTGTATCAAAGGCCCACATTTTGCCTGAAGTGTAATACAATTTATTTTGCAAATTTTCACTAATTTTAATTTTCATTACTATTTGAATGTATATTCAAGTTTAATAATATTTGATAATCATAGTTCTATTTAAGTGGTAATTATTTAGTTTTAGTTTTGATTTCTTCCCTGGAGACATCTTGCTTTTTTTTTCTTTTTTATAGTGGGCACCACCATTTTTGATATCTTGGCCCTCTCTCGTGCTGTCTTGACCTTTTTCAGTTCTGTAACAGAGCACATTTTGATTGTTTCTCACTGCGACATTTTTGTTTACTGTCACCTTTTATTACAGTTGTAATTTTGTGTTATTGTCTAACTGCCATGGCAAAATCATCTCTCATTTCAACAACTCAGCACTTGTCATGTGATAAGTCTATATGATGTGTGAGATATACAGATGCCTGCATCTAAGTTTTTTTTAATTTAAAATGAAAACAAACAGTGACTTGTGCAATCTTTCTAATTAGGGATGTTCTGTTTAATTTGACCCTTTGCTTTTGTTTTACAAATTGGGTGGTTTTGTCAGGTTTTCTTGAATTATTCCTATTGACTCTTACCTGCTTTTTGTTCTTGCTTATTTTTAGCTGTGTCTTCCCCCAGTCCACTCCTTCTTCCTCTGGACTTGCTGTTTCTTACCCTAGGCAGACTCCTAATGGCAACAGAGATTACTTATCAAACTGGATTTCAAGCTGGTTACAGGCCAAAGAGGAAAAAGTACAGAGAAGTGAAGAATGCAGCACATGTGGTCAGGTCATTACAGGGGTGCATCAGGGATTTGTGTTGCAACACTTTTCTTTCTAATTTAACTATACAATGTTAATTCAGATATAGTGAGTAAGCGTGGAAATCATAGATGGCATATCCAAGAGTAGATGGCAAAAACAATGAAAAAATAATTCAAAAGACAAAAGCAAATACTTGCAAATGAGGTTTCATGTACAAGATAGTAAAGCACTACATGCATGGAGAAAGGAATTTTCATTAGGGACACAAGGTGACTGATAATGAGTTAGAGGAAGCAAACTGTAAAAAAAAAAGATTTAGGAGTTTACTTGGATGCAGTCTTCTTATAATCCAGGTTATGTATGAAAGCATTTACAAAAACAAATAAAATGTATATAGAACATACTGTACATGTATTTTCTAACCCACAAATAAAACATTACACTATATTATTAAATCTGTTGAATATAAGCCATTTAAAAATATACTCAGAACCTGTAATATTCTAGTGAACATTATCATTTCACTTCTTATATTTATTGATTTAAATAAAACTTTGATCAGTGTTTGATGTGGGCTGGCACTCCTCTGCACCTCTATTGGCAACTTTTTGGGAAAATTCATCTTGGCGCTCAAAGCTTCATTTGGGACCCTCTCTCAAATTTTTGATCAATGTCACAGCATCGTTATAAAATGAGTACCACCAGTAATTTGGTTCCACTTCAAGCACTGACTTTGATCACAAAAAAGCGAAGAACAATACATCACTCAGATTAGTCAGGCCCTTCCTTCCAATCATACATCTCTAGATATCTTAATCAGTTACTATGTGACCATTAAAGTAGGACTACAGACTCTGCCATACTTTAGAGCACTGAACTCGCTGCCTGTAAAAAGTCTGAATAGCTGTTAGATGTGTATTAACAAACAACAGTTTTCATCCTTGTAAAGCACACATCGAGGTCACACTCTCACTTATTGGTATACCTGTAAGCTCCAGCCACAGAGCAGCCACCTGATAGCCTGTCAGTAACCCACACAATGCTCAGGGCCTCTCTTGTACAGCTGTAGAGACACCACACTCGGTTCCAGAATTTAAGTTGTACTTAAAGGTAAATCCAACTATGCCTAGCTGTGCCTTCCACTGCCTACACAAGCTTCATGTCTGAAGAACCATTTTTCATGACCAAGATTTTCTGTACCTGGTTCTGTCCAAGATGTGTCTGTCACCCAAACGCCATTACACTCCATCTCACCCATCAACTTGCGGACTGTGAGGTCTCATGATATTTTCATGGAGCTGAGATAAGGCAGAGGGTAAGGCACTTCAGACTAAGCACTTACTAGCAAACAACGCCACCACACTTACCTCCATGTTATAGCTGAGTTTCAATTGAATTTACTGAGGACATATTGGGACTCTAATTTTGGACTGCTTTCTGTCCAATCATTGCCCTAAAGGAATACTCCTTCTAAAAATATTTTTTTTATCGGTTACTTACTCTGCATTGTTTGTTGTGATGGCCAAAAAAGCTTTTATTCTCGTGCTTTAACCCTTTAACCGCCAACTCCCTAAATATTCCCCACGCCAGGCGAAATCTGAACAATTTTCGTTTTTTTACTTTTTTACATTTTTTTTACATTTATTCAAAGCAGTATTGACCACTAAATGTTGTGCAAGTTCTAGAAATGGGCAAACACATAATAAAACACAAAATGTACTTTTTCTCAGGCTTCTGGATTTATTGTCTACTACAAAACGGAACAGTCAAAAGTAATTCAAAAGTCAAAAGTAGTTCAGTCAATCATAGTTTCATTCCCAGTATTTGAGTTTGCTGTGCCACAGGCCAAAGCAAGGAACTGCACAAAGTCCTGGATTGCTGGGACACTTTGAGCAGAAGGTCTTGACGTCTCTACGCTGACCCTTCTTTGAACAGACACGACAGCATGCCTGTGGCTTGGTCCAAGTTGGTGTTGGTTCGAGTTTGTCCGGAAAGTGACGTTCTGTGAGCCTCACCACTACCTCTACTCTATCTGCATGTTGTTCCTCACCAGAGAAAATGAAGGCTGCAATGACGTCATGTTCAAACTGCAGAAATGTTTTTGTGCCTCCATTTTTCTGGTACAAAATGTGAGCATTCAGCATTGCCATTTGGAGCAGATGAACTGATAACTTTTTATACCACTTCATAGTTTTTCTTGCAGCCGAATAGGGTTCCAATATTTGGTCCTGCTTGTCAACAGCACCCATGTTGCTGTTATATTCAATGATGCATTGAGGCTTGTAACGGACATCAGTAGGTGATGGGCGTCCTCTTCTGCAGGGAGCCTCCTGCACAGACTCATTGTGCTGAGTTGTTAGCATGTGAACATCTTTTTTGTCTCGAAATTTCAGGCACAGCAATGGGCCACTGCGGTATGCAATGTGCTGACCCGGTGCTGGCGCTGAATTGCGAACTTCTGGAGGGACTCTGTTAGAACGAATTGTGCCACATGCTGTAGTTTTACGGTGATGAAGGTAATGGAACAGCCTACAACTGGAGTACCAGTTATCCATCCAAATGGTGTACCCATTGTCCAATAGTGTTAGGGCAAGGTACACAACAATTTTTTCTGAAAGTCCAAAGTCCTTACATTCATCTAGCAACACTGCTGAAATACCACTAATAGGATCCTCTTTGCCAGTGTATACACGAAATCTATAAATGTAACCTGAATTCTCAGCTAAGCAAAACATCTTGATACCAAACCGTGCCCTTTTCAATGGTAGATACTGTCGAAACTGTAAGCGGCCCTTCCACAACAATAAACTTTCATCAACTGCAACTGACGGTCCTGGCATGTAGGGCAACTGAAATGCTTCAAATAAATGATCAATCAAAGGACGTAGCTTGAACAAGCAGTCGCGGTTTGCATCTTTCTTATCTGGCTCATTTCTGTTGTCATTCAAATGAAAGAATTTCAGCAGCAAAGAGAATCGGTTACGTGTCATGATAGCTGCAAAAATAGGTGTTGCATACATAGGATCTGTAGACCAGTACATCTCAATATCTGGTTTTCTGATTATTCCCATCAACATCAAAATCCCAATGAATTTTTTCATTTCGTTTTCATCAGTGTCAACCCAAGCACAAACACGGGAATGTGGAGGTAAATTGGGATTTTTCTCAATAAACTGTGCTGCATACAGATTTGTCTGATGAACAAAATGTCTGATCAAATCAGGTGACACAAACAGCTCATAAAACTGCTCAGCAGTGTAATTGTTTACATCAACAGTAAAGCCACACGTTGCCTCAAACGGATACAGAAAAGGTAGTTCACCTCGGGCAGCAGTCCAGTTGAGGTGCTGGGGATACACCCACTCATCGCCATCATCTGATGCGTCTTCATTCACAGTATCATGCAGCGCACGTTGCTGCTCATCATTGTCGCTAAAATCTTCTTCAGAACTGCTACAATCATGATCAGAATTGTCCAAAATCGCCTGCAAAGCCTCACTTGAAGTCAATTTACGTTTCGCCATATTCACAGCTGTCACATGCGAATCACGTCACATGACCGGCCAAAACAACCACAGACTTGTCGAAATACAATGTAGTAATAATACCCAGCCAAACCGTCAGTTATACTACTTGCCAGGCATTCATATAACCACAGGCAAATGTGCCGGATAATTCCGGCAGTATGGCGTTAGCAATAAAACAACGATGCCGGATATATCCGGCAGAGGGCGGTTAAGGGGTTAATGGCATACAGAAGTCACAAAATTTGTGATACAATGGGCTTGATTGGGGACCAGCTTGAACAACATCAAACATTATTAAAACATCCATAAAAAATCTCAAATTACTCATGTTGAATAATCCAAATGTCACCTATCCTGTTGTATTCTCACAATATCCTGTCTTTATATATAATCTTCATTTGGATCTTGATCTTTGTTTGTCCGCGAATTCACTGCCTTGTGTGGTGTTCCTGCTGTGTTCAGTAGAGGGCAGTAGTGATGGAGGAGGAGAGGAAGTGAGGGGGAGGATCGTTGGATGAGGTTGGAGTGTGGTGATTAAAGAGGATTGAACTAAAGGAGACTACGTGCTGTTTGTACTGGCTGAATACACAACACCTTGGTTGTTACTTTTGTTTACAAACACTGTCGATAGTCTCTTTGTGTTTAGATCTGGCGTCGACACCATGCTTTGTGTTTAGACACCTGCTTCGTTGTCGAGACTGTGGTTTTTTGTGTTTCTATCGACCGTCGTTGGCAGCACTTCGTCCAAATCGAATGTTCACCCACTTCTTGGAGTTGGCAGTCAGAGTATATAAGTCGGGCACACTTCTGTGATTTTCCATCAGTCGGCGTTTGGAGTTCAAGAAAGAAGCATTGGTTCTTCCTTACACTTTGGATTGCCACAAAGCAACCTGCGAGATTGGAGAAAGGTTGAGAAGAGATCGTGAGAGGAAACGACAGCGTCATGAAAACGAGACGGACTGTGAACGGAGAGAAGCAGAAATGCTCCTCCACCACCACATAATTACTATTCGGACAGTGATTCCGAGTAGGCCGTTCCTATCGAATCAATGTCCAAGGGTTTTGTTTTGTAATTTTGTTTCCCTTATAAAAAATCATAATGCTGTGCAACGAAGGGCCCAGTTCACGACTGGCAGCCGCGTTTAAAGAGGGAGCCCTTCACAGACAACTTTAACACATGCAACGTAGTTGGGCGCACATGGTTAGTACTCATATATTTTGTCTAAACTACTATTAAATATGCCATTTCCAAAAAATTCTGTTTTGCACAACAATGAAGATCATTCAGACAGGATTGATCTTTTAAACTGAAGACCCTCCTCTCCCCCCATTCTTTAGTAGTTACATTTATGTCCATAGCTGTATGCCACTAAGGCAGTACCTTGAGGCTTTTCAATGACAGTTTGTGAAACTGAACATGTATATTGACCTCAGATATGCTTCTGGATATGCATAAATACAAGGCTTCATTCTACCTGATAATATTTTAACTCGCTTCAACTTTTACTCTCTAATAGGCTATATGCACACTCTATTCTGAATTCCGCATCAACCCTCTGCTTCACTTGCGACCCTGATATCAAAACGGACTAGCTATGGCATTTTTCACCCGATCGCTTCAACACGTGCCCAGACTTAGGGTAAACAATATAAATCTTATTATTCAAACATTGTGCCAAAGCTAAAAATGAGAAGGGCTTCAAACTACTGTATATGTTTCAAGCTACATCCACAATTGCAAAGGTAATTTCCGGACATAGTAAAAACTTGTGTCTACTATGAACTTACATGGGACAAATATGTGATTTTATTAGGCTTCTTTAAAAGAACAGAATTTCGATAATTAGTCATTAAACTGTATCCAGAGACAGGTGAATATGTATGGAAGCTTAATACATAACATGAGTCTGCTGGACAACTTACCTTATAAAGAAAGCTAATGTCTCAGTTTGAGCCAGCAAAATGTTAAATGCCAACTTGCTGCTTCATGGTAAGGGTCTCTGTTTCCTCAGCTGCAGGGGATAACCTCTCTGAGAGACATGTTTTCATCAAGCACTAGGTTGACAACTGCTAGATCCTGCTCCTCGCCCGGTGTGTCATTCTCCGTTAGTCACTTTCTCCTTTCCCAAGCCCCTGGTCTTGCATATGGAACAGAGAAATTATTCCACTCAAGCAAAGCATGAACTGTTCTCTTCTTGAACCGTTGTTACCCTGTCTCAGAACATGGCTCAACAAAATCCTCTTTTTTAATCAAAATCATTCTTTTGCAACTTCATTTTTAAAGTCTACGTGCAAAATATGGCAAAAATGAAAAGAATGCTTTGAAAATGAAATGGCAAATTGTGTTTTTTCATTTTATTTTTAATTTTCAAGACACAGAACGGTATGTCATTAGTAGACAATTAGAACACTAAACCAACACTTGTTCACAGATTAAATATGTAATCCTGGACAAAGGACTAATGTTGCTATGCTGGAATGTATAAGCAAGTCTTTGTGATGCAAATCTGTTGTGATGTGAGATTTTGCATATA
Source organism: Erpetoichthys calabaricus (assembly GCF_900747795.2). Taxonomy (NCBI): domain Eukaryota; kingdom Metazoa; phylum Chordata; class Cladistia; order Polypteriformes; family Polypteridae; genus Erpetoichthys; species Erpetoichthys calabaricus. The sequence goes on along the minus strand of NC_041398.2, from coordinate 197,427,734 downwards.
AGTTGATAAATATTTTGTATGTCTTTATTTGTAACTTAGGCAAAGCAATATAATATTAGTGTTACATTAGTGAGAAGCATTCATGTTTACAACCCCCCACCAGGACTAAGTCTCTTTAAGAATTTTACGACAGGATTTGGGGGAAGTGCCTCAAACCAGTTTGGCAAGTGTTTCTCTGCTAAAGTCTCTCTCTCAACACCCCCGCAGGAAAGCCAGGCTGCCTAACTGCCAAGCTTTACCTTAACATATGGTTTTGGGGGATGGCAGGTGTGAAGATGTTCTATCCCCCCATTGGTCTGAAGTATGACTGTTTGGAATTGGCTTGTATCAGAAGCCTTTAAGTACTATGATGCCCTATTGGCTCTAGGGGTTGGATGGAAAATGTATAAATTTGCTCACTCCCTCACTCTCTCTCTCTTACCAAACTGATGCATGAACTGAAAGGAGCAACACAGTGAAGAGCACAGCTTGGCAGCCATATTGAGACAGGCATGCAGCCTGTTCTAAAGAAAGCTGACCACAAACGATGCCTTAACTAGAGACATTTTTAAGTAACTAATAAGTCTGTGTGTCACCTGAACTACACATCACCATTTATCAGGTTGTATGGTTGCCAATATTCAGATTTACTTTGCATATTGTTATTATTTATGAATATTACCAATAATACATTGTTTAAATTGTAACTTAACTCCTGCTTGTCTTTTACTACACCTAATTGCTTGAGGTTATAGATGTAGAAGGGAAGGTGGGGAGAAGTTATATACTATAATACCTTATAAACAGTGGTATGTCTGTGAGATTTGAGGCATTCTGAGAAAGGCTACATATTAATAATAAAAAAGGGGAAAGTAGAGTAATATATTACTCTACCAAGACAAAACAAAATCATAGTGTCTCTGGATAGGTGGTTCAAAACAATCAAGCAGTGCTATTGTGATTCATTAACTACCCACTGAAATTCTATAATGGTGACATGAGACACTTGAAAAAAACGAAAAAAGTAAAATCTTTCTCTAACAAAGATGTTGAATTAAAACACAGCATGAAAATTAAGCTTGTACATTTAGTTCAGAAATATTACAGTCCCACAAAAAGAAAAAAAAAACTAAGGCAAAAAAATTCTAATGACTGGATATTTTTCATGGATGTTTTGGTTTGTTTGTTGTTGTTCAATATGGCTCGCCACTGAAGGCCATTGTATGAAGAATTCTGTTATCTCTGTTCTGAATGAAAACATGAGATTGAAACCTCTTTCTAAACCAGTGCTACAAACAATACAGTAATTTCTCCTCCATCGCGGGGGTTGCGTTCCAGAGCCACCCGCGAAGTAAGAAAATCTGCGAAGTAGAAACCATATGTTTATATGGTTATTTTTATATTGTCATGCTTGGGTCACAGATTTGCGCAGAAACACAGGAGGTTGTAGAGAGACAGGAATGTTATTCAAACACTGCAAACAAACATTTGTCTCTTTTTCAAAAGTTTAAACTGTGCTCCATGACAAGACAGAGATGACAGTTCCGTCTCACAATTAAAAGAATGCAAACATATCTTCCTCTTCAAAGGAGTGCGCGTCAGGAGCACAGAATGTCAGAAAGAGAGAGGAAAGCAAACTAATCAATAGGGCCGTTTGGCTTTTAAGTATGCAAAGCACCGCGGCACAAAGCTGTTGAAGGCAGCAGCTCACACCCCCTCCGTCAGGAGCAGAGAAAGAGAGAGAGAGAGAAAAACAAACAGTCAAAAATCAATACGTGCCCTTCGAGCTTTTAAGTATGCAAAGCACCATGCAGCATGTCGCTTCACGAAGCAGCTGCACAGAAGGTAGCAACGTGAAGATAATCTTTCAGCATTTTTAGACGAGCGTCGGTATCGTCTAGGTGTGCGAACAGCCCCCCTGCTTACACCCCCTCCGTCAGGATCAGAGAAAGTCAGCGCAAGAGAGAGAGAGAGAAAAGTAAGCTGGGTAGCTTCTCAGCCATCTGCCAATAGCGTCCCTTGTATGAAATCAACTGGGCAAACCAACTGAGGAAGCGTGTACCAGAAATTAAAAGACCCATTGTCCGCAGAAATCCGCGAACCAGCAAAAAATCCGCAATATATATTTAAATATGCTTACATATAAAATCCGCGATAGAGTGAGCCGCGAAAGGCGAAGCGCGATATAGCGAGGGATTACTGTATAGGGTAAATCAGAGATAAAATAACTATAATTTTTGGGAGAAGTACACCTTTAAAAGTTAAGAGTTTAAAAAGCAGTAACACTGAGTGGTTAGGAATTAATTCATAAGTTAATTCTCTCAAATTAAAAAGTTAAAAGCAATATGTTTAAAGCACCCCAAAGCTAATAACTAGCCATTCAACTAGACAAAGATTACACTCTTAAAGGTATACTAAAATTAGAACAAATGTTCTGGTACATTTGACAACATACAATGAGGTTTGTTGCAAGATATAACGTGCATAATGTACACCAAGAAGTCGTAAGCTGGCCTGGTGAACATATGCAGTATCTAACTGATACAGTGGTACCAATCAAACCTAAAAACATATACACAGAGATAGAATGAATATTATTTTCAGGAAATAATGTAGTAACCTTTCATTTTAAAGCAATAAAACAGCTAAAGTTATCTATTAATTTAAACAACAAACAAATAAAAAATAGATATTAAACAAATTGGAAGACATGGCAAAAAACAGCACTGGATTCAAAACAAACAAAAGAAAAAAAAGCTGGTTGTGCTGTTTAACCCAAACCTTTTTTTTCTTTTTTCCTAATTCCAGCCGTCACCTGTTCTTGCAGGCTAGTGACCTCAGTATAATTTCTCTTTTGATCTGACTCCAAAACACACCCCATGTATTTCAGCTGAATCAGCCGGGAAATCAATCTAATACGCATCCTTCCTTCTGAAACCGTGCAAATTTGCACATCTACTCGGCAGACTTCCTTTTCTTAGCTAACAAAATGAGAATGTTCTTATTCACCACATACCACAAACAGTTTTTGGAGCGACTGAGGATTTTTAATTAGTTTATCAATTCACTTGAGGCAGTCCATTTCATGTTTTCATTTTAATTCACATTCACAGTACACAAGACAATAACTGACACAGTAGGTCACATTTAATTCCCTTTGCATTTATCCAAAATATGATATCCTTTACTTGTTTGTTTGCTTGTTTGCTTTAAAGAATTAATCACAGACTGATTTATTTCTTTTGGGGTGAATAATCATTTTTTTCCAGCATTCCCCATAGAGAGGTGATGCAGAGCAGTCCCCCTCACTGAAGATTTTTTACAGTGTATTTATGTTATAATAAGGGAGGCATGGTGTGCAGTGGTTAGAGCTGCTGCCTCACGGCTTTTCATATTGCTTTCATTTACCACTTTTGATTTACCAATACTAAGTTGTTCCTGTTTTATTCTTTTTTTAGGTATAAGTGGTAGTACTGGAGTGGACATGTCCTTACAATTAATGGACGTAGTTTAAATCATCCTCTATTACAAATTAAACAAAAATGTCATTTGCTTGAGGAAAAATCTCTTTCAGAAAGTTTCTAACCATAGCACTCTAGAGATAAAACCACCTTCTATTCATTTTGTATATCTCTACTGTATATATGAAGCTACATATCTCCAATTAACTCACTGATTAACTGACCAGAAATTTGTCACTCTTTGTACACAAATGTTTTTCACAAACAGATCAATCTCATGGCTTTGCTGTCCATGAAAATACACCCAGTTCAGTTTGTATAACCAGATGTTGGCTTTTCAAATTAAAACTAACTTAAAATGATCTAAAATATCTCAAACATTGTTTCCATAGATGGATTTAAATATAGAAAAACTCCATAATACAGTACTATAAAATACAGGTGTTGAATGCTTTACATAGCCACTGTAAATGGATGCTGCCTTTTCATCTTCCTATTACAGCCAACTACAGAGTTGACCGTTTATCCACTTACGGCCATAATATTGTTATGTGTTTAATGATAAATAATTGTAATCATTTTCTTGTGACAGAATCTTCAAACATACTGCTTAATAAGTCCGTTGATTCTTCACTTACTGTGTCTGTGATGGCTGCATACCTCCTGTTTACCTTCCTATGTTGATTAATGTCGATGTATTCATTTCTTCAATGTTACAATAAATTACAAGTCTTTTAAAATTCACTATCTTGGGTTTTGGCAAATAGATCCTGCAATACAAACACAGCTGCAAAACTGATTCAAGAATTGGCAAGGTCTTTAAACATATGGGCCACTCTGTTTATCTGCATGCAAATGACAAACAGTTGCTAGCTATCAAAAATCAGAAAACCTGACATAATCATTTGACACAAACATGCTTAAAAAGCCATTTATTTACAACTAAATATCCACACAAAGACATCCCCAGTACCATCTGCTTCTCTCATAAAGAAGCTCTCATTACTGTACATACAAGATTGTTGTTGTTTCTGAAGTCTTGTGTGCATCTGGTGTTCTTCTGTAAGAAGTCTGGCTCATTTGTAAGAATTTTGGAGCTGACTTGTGCCTTCTCTTTTGGCCCCCTGACTACAGGATCTTCCATAACATCTTCCCACACCTTCTGTCTTGCCTCGTGTGTCTGTTTTTGGTCACTATTCTTGCTTGAGCGTTGCCTGCAGATACAGTTGCTCACCATCACCAGGGGATCGTTTCAGACTGATTGTGTAGTTAAAGCCGATTCCTCTTGGCATTAATGAGTCACACATTTTTTCTACATCTTGAAGATATTGTGGACTTTTGTTTACCTTTCAGCTACAATTTTTTTGTTTATGGGTTGTTACACAATTTATGTTTTAGACTTTGTACCTGCACTCGATGAGGTCTTTAGTTCCACATTTAAAGAACACCACTAGCGACTTGCATTACTAAAATCTTATCACATTACTGAATGGATAGATTAGCTTAATCCAGTTCAGAGCAGCAGTGACAGGATGCTATCCTGGCAAACATGGGCACAACCCTGAGGCGGACACAGTCCATCAAATTGCACACTCACACATTTAAGGGAAATCGGTTCTATATGCATGTCTTGGGGATACTGTTCTTTTCAATACAATGTATTATTACATAGACAACTTCCAATGAGACAGGCTAAGATTTCAATGCATCTTTGTTTTTTAAAATTGCTAATATCAGCAAAGGATCCTGCGTCCCTGGAGCCTGCTCCTTCAGGACTGGGCATGAGGCATCAAGTCTGGGCAAGATCTTCACTAATAGATTGACACTTTTTTATTCTGGAGTAATCTAACTTGTGTTATTCTGGGAAGTGGGAGCAAACTGAACTATCTGTAGAAAAATATTGACATGGGAAAAAACATCAAATCTACACACACAATTGAACCCAGAGCTCTTTAAAACATTAAAACAATTTTTACTTAGAAGAGGCCATTCAGCCCAACCAGCCTTACTTGTCTGATGTTTCCAAAATAACATCAAGCTGAGTATGAAAGTTCCTAAAGTAGCACACTCTATCACACTACTTGGTAATTTACTCAATATGTGAAAAAAACTTTGTAACGTTTGTGCAAAATCTGCCCCTAACACATTATCATTTGTTCTTCTTGAACAAATTAATTAACAGTAGCAACTGAAATCCACTATTATAAATTTTTCAGAATTTAAAAAACTTTAGTCATGTCCCCTCTTAATCTTTGTTTGCTAAAACTGAAAAAAGTTCAACTTTTTCAGTCTCTCCTCATAGCTCATACCTCTCAGTTCAGAGTCAGCCTAGTTGCTCTTTTCTTGAATTTCTCTAGTGCTGCTACATCTTTTCTAAAATATGGACACCAAAATTATACACAGTACTCCAGGGAAGAACTCACTACTATATTACATAGTGTGAAAGTATAAGTCTCAACACACTGGAAAGGTTTGGGGCAGCCACCCGTATATTGTCCCTGGCTGCAAAAGGTTTAAAGAAAACAAGTTGTTGTCAGGTTGAGTTCCAGGATTGAACTGACTAGGTTTTGGAAAATGGCGGCTTTATAAGCCATAAACTGGAAGTGATGTCATCTGACCAGAACTGGAAGTGACGTCAGTCTGGGCACCGGAACCGTAAGTGATGTTAAATCAGGCAGGTTTTCCCGTATTTGGCCTGCAGAGATAACAGAGGTGGGTTTAGTGCACCCCACCATCTCCTGGCCTGGTGGGTAGTTACCTCCACTCAGCTCCTTCCTAGTTGCACGTGTGTGACAATAGCTTAATCATAACTTCCCTGATCGAATGCTTTTGATGCTTTTTACATATTTGCAAAACACGATTTTCTCTCATCTTAATTTGGGATGACTATTTGCTAATACACATTTTCTTGACATGTGAGGTTGACCATTTACTTAATAATCACTTCCATTAATTTACCCATTACTGGCCTATAGTGACTCAGATAAGTCCAATCACCTTTTGTAACATTTATCATTTTGATCTCTGAGTAATAAATGCATACCATCACAATTCCAACTGTGTAAGACCTACTGTACGTATTGTGAAGAGACCAGAGACATCAAGTGAAAAGGGTGTAGCAAAGTGAAAAGAAAAGGAAAGAAACAAAGCTGAGCTCTCTGGTGTGGGTTTTTTTAAAAGATTGTACTCACACTGATGTGCTGATTCTTATCACTGATTGATATGATGACTTGTGGTGACTTTGGGGCTATGAATTATGAAGATTCAAAGTGGCAAGGAGTCAGAGATGAGTTTAGGAAGGCTTCTCCGGCCACCATTCTTTTCATTGTGAAAAAATCAGACGAGTTTCAGCACAACCCAAAAAATGTTTCCTGGTGTTACCTTCACATCAGTCCCCCTAAAGCTTGTGATATTCCCTCATATATCACTGCATTTATATAAATTAATACTAGTAGTATCACCATGTGTATAAAGTTCAGACAAATCTTAACTTCTATTTCCAACTAACATGCAATACATCACGACTCTTCAGTGCCAAGATACAACGAGCTTCCAGGGACCTAAAAAATATTTTGTTGTAATGAAATTCTGTATTTGTCGCTATAGTGCTTTCTTTAACTTGTGTCCAGGCGTCTGCAATCATTTCAATAGCTTCTTTCACGTTAATGTTAATCTTCTCCTGTCTACAAGTTAAGTTGACAAGAATTTTTCTCAGCATTTCTTTACGATAATACACTTTCAGGGTGCAAATGATGCCCAAATCCAATGGCTGAAGCAGTGCTGTGCAATTGGGTGGGAGGAATTCAATGCGAACATTATCTAAATGTGGAAGCATGTTGTGGGCAGCACAGTTATCAATCAGAAGCCGAGTCATGCTTTTCTTCCTCTTCATATTGTGAGGTATCTGAACTCTTTTGTGGTCCCCCCCGATGCCCCACCCAACGGGAACGTTACACTGAAGTGCGTCACAAAGCGCGATTGCCAAGTCTGTGTAAGATTGTTTGTCCGTTGCCGGGGCAGGGCAACAGCAGGCTCACAGTGGTGCAGTGAGGCGCCACAGAAGCGAATCCTAAAAGATTGAGGTCTTACACCCCAAAACACAAGGCTGAGTCTCAGTACTTTAGCAAAACCGGCTTTATTCAGGTTGAAACAGGAACTGCAGGGTTATTTATTGTAGCATGATCTGCCGCTCTCCTATACACAGACACAGCAGTCAGACAGGGTTGTGACTAGGATAATGGCCAAATAATCCTGTTCCCTGCATTACCCATCGAGTTTGCTTTGGCGAAGAGATGCAGCAGAGCTGTTAGCCTGCTGTTGCCCTAGCATCATATAAACAGTCTTCCACAGACACGGTGATCGCACTTCAGGACTCTCTTCAGTGTGTTGTCCAGTTGGGGGAGGTCCCAAGAGAGTTTACAAACCTCACATTTTCTTGAATTAGTGCTGCATTAATAGGAGTGTTTCTTGAACGAGCATCACTGAACCACATAAAAACATTTTTTTCGATGTCTTCAAATGCAGCAGTTTGCATACAATTGCAATCCGAGATTTTTCTTCTTTTTTTTGCTCGGTCTTTCCAGAAAGTTGACAGTGTTGATGGTGAAATTCCGAATTCACTGGCAATGTCTTTTTTCTTTTTGCCGCAATCGAGAGTTTTTTTTCTAATATGAACTGTTAGCGTTTTTTTTGTGTCTGCCGTTTCTATAGGAGGGTGACAATGAGTTAAATTCCAATGGATGTTTTTCAGATGTTGACGAGTGTCGAAGGAGGCTGGGCGTCAGACCCAGCCGGGACACCTGGAAGGACCAGGTGGTGGCATATTTGTCATCTGGACCACGAGGGGGCAACTGCCCTGGAGCAGAAGAGGGCCACGGAAGGGAAGCAGGGAGGCTCAAGTCCGTGGAGGCCCGTGTCCAATGCCAGGGGGTGCCCCGAGCCTCATGGAGCCCAGGGCTTATTTACTTCCGCCACGCCAATGGACTTGATCCTTCCAGGGTCACCTGGAGTGCTTCCGGGTGCTCTCCTGATGCTTCCACCACACCAGGATGTGACGTCAGGTAGAGCAAGCACCTGGAGCTCATCCGGGTGAGGATAAGAGGGGCCGCCTCCCTTCAATCAAGGTGCTGGAGTCGGGAGCAGGGTCAGGACGAAGCTCCTGGAGAGAGAGGACAGGTGGCCAAGGGACGTTAAGAGAGAGAAAGGCCCAGGAGAAAGGTGACTGGGGCTAGAGGCACTGTGTGTTGTGCGGGACTGAGTTGTGTTGTGTTAACTGGAAGAAAATAAAGACGCATGTCATTTGTAAAGATGTGGTGTCTGTCTGATGGTGTCCGGGCAAATATCACACGAGCAATAAGCAAAAGGTATCACTGAAAACCACCGAAAACAAAAACAGCAAAAAAACAGTACAAGCAAAGTTAGAAGAAAGAAAAAACTGCTCTGTGGATGATTCATTCAGGCATTTCAAGGTCTTTTGGGCATTTCGTTGTAATGAAAGTATCTGCTGAATGTACTTCATAGTAACGAGATTTCTATAGACTCGTGTCATATTGGGAAACTGTCAGGACCATAAAAATACTTCATTGTAATGATATTCGTTGTAACGTAATTATACCTGTATATAAAAGCCAAATACCACTGACTCACTCATCACAAAATCTCCCAAACCATGAGGACTTGGGACTTGAAATTTGGAATGTAGGTTACCCTTGGCCCATAGGTGTTCACTAAGAAACGGTTTTAAAAATATCGTGGTCCAAGCGCGTTTTTTAGACCCGTTTGTATGTCTGTTTGCTTTTCATGAGAGAACTACTTAACAGATTTAGATTTTTCTATAATTTGCTTGAACATTACGTTGATTTTGCAACTTTCTCATCGCTCTAAGTATCACAGTTCGCTTGCGGTACCGATTTATTAGTGCGAATCCGATAGAGACTCATTGGGCTGCGAGGAGGGGGGCAGGCCTTCCTCACTCACGCGTTTGCCTCGGGGCGTAACCTTAACTCTGCTTAGTTAGTGAATGAGAGAACAACTTAACGGATTTAGGTTTTTTTTCTATAATTTGCTTGAATATTCCGGTTGATTTTGCGACTTTTCTTATTGCGCTAAGAATCATAGTTTGCTTGTAGGAGTGCTATATTCGCGCTAATACGAGACAAACGCTGCGGGCTGAGGGGAGTGGGAAGAGTGACGTCAGGAGTAGGGAGCTGGGCCAGGCCCTACTCACTGTCCTGTTTCACTAATACGTGGGCAAAGCCACGGGGGATGGCTAGTAACTATATAAAATCAAGTGCCTGTTTTAATTTTTGTGGATTTTTAAACAATATTCCTAGAATTTGAATCTAGGGATTGAATGATAAGGTTGTGAAATGTTGTGCTGTTTAACACTTGTGCTTCAGAGCACCAGAGACCTGATTTCAATACCTTTCTCGGTTACTAGGCCTTTTCCTGCCCATGTATGGATTTTCTATAGGTATTCTTGCTTCATTTAACTTTCCAAAGATATGAACATTATGTAGGCAAATCTACATAATCTAAAATGAGTGAAAGTGTGTGTGTGCCCTGCGAAAAATGAGCATTCTCTTTACAAATAGTTCCTGATTTGCACCCAGGGTTGTCAAGGTATTGTGACAAGTGCTTGGTAGGCAAGACATTTCTAGAGGCAAGGGCATCGCTAGTATGTGCAGACAACTGCACTGAAGAAAGAGCCACTTCAATAGCAGGAGATCAGAGCTCATTGGGTGCACTACACCTTCTACCTGTGCTGGATGGCACAAAAGGACAACAGGCAGGGGCACCACCACAGAGAAAATTGATTACAAGTTCAAATTCAAATGGATTGTTGTGTATACATAGTACAATGAAATTCTTGTTTGCCTGTCTTCCACCGACTACTGACAACAAATGCTGGATACATCACTGACAATGAATGCAATGTATACACAATAAATAAAACATCAGACAATAAATACCAGAAACACACATTGGATCTATTGTGCAGTTGTTAGCAGGAGCGGCTCTTCAGCAAGCTTATTACTTGTGGATAAAAACTGTCCCTAAGTGTAGAGGTGTGAGTTCTAAAGGTCCTATAGCATTTGCCAGGATGAAGGAGAGAAAACATGACTGTGCAGGATAGCAGAATTTTTATTAAAACAGTGTTATATATTTATTGGACAGACAGGTGCTGTGCACCAGTAATATTCTAAGCCAACTTCAGCTGCCCTTGTAGTGCTTTATGATCTTAAGCTTACCTTTAATACATACATGAAAACCATGAGACCTGTCTCTCTATTATAAAAAAAAATCTTGGGGAGGGAGACTAGAGAGACGAGACATGATCTTCTCGGAAGACAATTTAAAGTCCCACGAGAGATACTAGAAAACACACAGCTCGCCACCAGCTCCTCACAAAGCGAGCAAGAGATGCGAAGTGGCAAAAGGACAGCTGCTGTACAGGCTTTTAAATGATCGACAGGCAACGTGACAGCAGCAGCAGAAAGACAGCAGATGATCCGACGGCATCTCCTTAGCATGCGTTCAGCTGCCCCCCCTTCACAATGCGAGCAGCGTTATACGTCCTACGAGAAAGAGATTTAACCACGCCCAGGGCCGGAAATAAAGGACAAGTATTGTTTTTACAACGTCACGCGAGACATGGCAGTGAGACATCATTTAAAACAAGTCCACGGACATCTAACCTAGCAGTTGTTGGATTGCTTTTGGCAGACACGCTTCATGTGCTCCCAGCTCTTAAAACAACGACAAGCGACAAGCAAAACATGTAGCTCGCCAGCAGCAGAAAGCCAGCAGATGAACCGACTGCTTCTCCTTAGCATGCGTTCAGCCACCCATTTAAAGTAGGATGTTGATGGGTTACTATTATTGACAGGACAACGGCCAGTTGGTACAATAAATATTACATTTAAAACACTTATGTTTTGTGCTGAATTATTCTTGGATGGAAAAAAATGAATAACATGAAATCCTTTGTTTCAGTCTGATGTGACTTAAATTCATTTCCAAACTGTTTTGTACTGCAGTGAGGATTGACACCACTTTGTGACCGTAGATGAAAACATTCAGGATTCCTGAAACATCAAAGAGAGAAGAGAAAAGAGTGTTGATGCCCAGGGTAGAAGAGTGCAGTGTTCTTCCAAATGCTAGAGGGCTGGAAAGTGAGCAGGTAATAGTCAAATCTGGATGGACATACTAGCACAGGGTTTCAATTTGATGAAGCTGGGTTCTGGCTGGAGAATTGACAGGACACCACTACCCTCCCACTCTTCACATATGTTAACTTAGCATTGTAGACAAATGGACAGCTGAGAGGTTGCTTTGGAGTCTCAGGCCTTCACAGGCAAATCAAGGATCAGGTGTACAGTAACACCATAGGTTGCTAAAGTCTTCTGTACCCTGATGTGTCTGAATTATAGAAATTATACCCCTTGAAAGTGATTTAGGGGTTTGGACAGAAGTGACCCAGACACTGAGCACAAAGCTATCACAGATAGAAGCACTTTGAGGAAAAGGGAGAATGAAGTAAGGGACACAGTCTGGTGACAGACAATAGGATGGGAGGTGGCAAAGCAGGACTTGGTTGAACTTGTAGGTGGGCAAGAGAATGAGCCTCCCTACCTAACAAGCAGGCCTGTTTATGAAGGTCCACAGGGACAGCAGATATTCTTGTTTTATAATTTGCTTTGAGCTCTTTCTGAGTTATTCTTTGCATGTTCATTTTATGAAATGAACATACCAGCAGAGGATCACCACAAGGGACCCCCTCTTATTACATAGTATGTTCTGATTTCCCATGACCAGGCAATGGATAAACTGGATTCAGAAAATAGATGGGTGGATTGCAGAAATACTGTACATACTAATTATGTAACAAATGTTTTTCATATGCTTCTGTATTTCTTGTTAATGTTAAACAATGCATATTTCTTCTGAATTGCCTTTACATTAGCATAAAATTTATAATGTCTTACGTAAAAATAAGGTGTAACATATCAAACAGGTGTTTGGGGCAAAGTATTTGTTTACAGTAAAGTGAAAGGGAGTGCCTTCACTATGAATCAGCTGCATTATTCTGCATTTACAGTAGGTCAAACTATTGTTGCAACACTCTGAGGTGTAAGAATAATCATTTAGGATAATCAATCATGTCTTCCAAACTGACTTCACCCATAAATATACCTCATCTCCATTTTCTGTGTTATTGAATGCTTCTTTCCTTTTCCATTCCTTTCTTTGGTTCACAGATGCCTAGTCAAGATTGTTCTTGGGGTCACGTAGCAGAAAAGCCTGTCAGAAATAAATCTGTCATGGTGTTTAATCCTTACTGTGCAACGATCATTCATTACATTCAAGTACATAAAACAAAGTCACACAAAAATGATCAGATCTCACTGAATACAGGATTCTTCTATACTTCATTTCTCTCCAATGAAACTTAAAGCAAAGCCAGACATGAATAAAACAAATATGAAGAAAAGCAGTACATTTGCCTTTCTTAAACCATATAATTTACCAAAGGTAAATGAACGTTTAAATAAAAAAGCTGTACTAATAACATGAAAGTATATGTTAACATTCCACTGTTAAATTCTAAAACAAACACAACATAGTTAAAGGTGTTTAAAAGCAAAAATGTATACAGTATATAGAGCTATTCACCAAGATTTAAACCAAACTTTTTTACAGTCCACTAAATACATTTCCCCTGAGATAATAAAGTCTACCTAATGTAAAGCTAACCATGGCACAAAAGCACCAGCCACTACACACAAACTCAAATAAACATTGATTATGTAAAAAAATAAATAAATAAAATACAAAATGCCTGCCAAAGACCAAAGAGTGGTGGAAACAAAAAATACCAACACAACGTGTAATCAGGAGATACTCAGTTTAAGGGAGACGCTTGGGTGGTGTACTTTTCTTGCACAAAGTGAACTAAATTATCTAGCAAACAAAGGACAGTTGGGCACAGTGCTAAGCATTTGGATCAGTTCAGCCCAGTTTAGATTTATAAAATGCTCTTCATTGACTACAGGCTCAGTGCTCTGGCACAAATGTACGGTATATCAGTATTACATTCATCGTAAATTGCTAAGCCTTACAAAATTCACATACACTTAAACAAAGGTAAACACACATTAAAACAAAGCAATTTCAATATGATTAGCATGAACATATCATGACACAAGTCTGATAACATCACAATTGCTAGCAATTTTGGAAAAGGAAAAGAAAACCCAACAGAATTTCTAGAGGAAATAAACCTCTGAAGGGGTCCATGGTCAGTTTTTAAAGACAATTCTGATAACCTTGTAAAACTGACCACCCACCCCCTCCAGGGAATTTGTGTTGGTCATTTTCACATATCATAGATAACACCACCATACACATCTCCAGTGGTGGTGACTGTGAAGCAATGTGACAGCATGGAAGACACAGTGCATACTGAATGTCTAAAGATTCTTACTTAACAAACATTACTGATTAATGTAATGTAATAGCAGGTCCAGATGCAGTATCGCCACGACTGCTGAAGGTCTGTGCGTTGGAGCTGGGGAGTCCTCTACAGTGCATCTTCAACCTGAGCCTGGAACAGGGGAGAGTCCCGAGGCTTTGGAAAACATCTTGTATCACCCCAGTCCCAAAGGTATCACGTTCTAGTGAGCTGAACGACTTCCGGCCTGTCGCTCTGACGTCACATGTGATGAAGACCATGGAGCGGCTGCTGCTTCACCACCTGAGATCACAGGTTCAACACACCCTCGACCCTTTGCAGTTCGCATATCAGGAGAAGGTGGGAGCGGAGGATGCCATCATCTATATGCTACACTGATCACTCTCCCACTTGGACAGAGGCAGTGGTGCTGTAAGAATTATGTTTTCTGGACTTCTCTAGCACCTTCAACACCATCCAACCTATGCTCCTTAGGGACAAGCTGACAGAGATGGGAGTAGATTCATACCTAGTGGCATGGATCGTGGACTATCTTACAAACAGACCTCAGTATGTGTGTCTCAGGAACTGCAGGTCTGACATTGTGGTCAGCAACACAGGAGCACCGCAGGGGGCTGTACTTTCTCCGGTCCTGTTCAGCCTATATACATCGGACTTCCAATACAACTCGGAGTCGCCACGTGCAAAAGTTCGCTGACGACGCTGCTATCATGGGCTGCATCAGGAGTGGGCAGGAAAAGTATAGGAACCTCATCAAAGACTTTGTTAAATGGTGCAACTCAAACCACTTACACCTGAACACCAGCAAAACCAAGGAGCTGGTGGTGGATTCTAGGAGGACCAGGCACCTTATGGACCCCGTGATCATCAGAGGTGACTGTGTGCAGAGGGTGCAAACCTATAAATACCTGGGAGTGCAGCTGGATGATAAACTGGACTGGACTGCCAATACTGATTCTCTGTGCAAGAGAGGACAGAGCCGACTATACTTCCTGAGAAGACTGGCGTCCTACAACATCTGCAATAAGATGCTGCAGATGTTCTATCAGACGGTTGTGGTGAGTGCCCTCTTCTACGCAGTGGTGTGCTGTGGAGGCAGCATAAAGAAGAAGGACACCTCACGCCTGAACAAACTGGTGAGGAAGGCAGGCTCTCTTTTAGGCATGGAGCTGGACAGTTTGACATCTGTGGCAGAGCGACGGGCACTGAGCAGGCTCCTATCAATCATGGAGAATCCACTGCATCCACTAAACAGTGTCATCTCCAGACAGAGGAGCAGCTTCAGCGACAGACTGCTGTCACTTTCCTGCTCCACTGACAGACTGAGGAGATCGTTCCTTCCCCAAACTATGCGACTCTTCAATTCCACCCGGGGGGGTAAACGTTAACATTATTCAAAGTTATTGTCTGTTTTTACCTGCATTTTTATTACTCTTTAATTTATTATTGTTTTTTTTTTTGTATCAGTATGCTGCTGCTGGAGAATGTGAATTTCCCCTTAGGATTAATAAAGTATCTATCTATATATCCATCCATCCATCCATTTTCCAACCCGCTGAATCCGAACACAGGGTCACGGGGGTCTGCTGGAGCCAATCCCAGCCAACACAGGGCACAAGGCAGGAAACAATCCTGGGCAGGGTGCCAACCCACCGCAGTATCTATATATCTATCTATCTATTATTAAAATGGTAGTTCCTACTTATACACGTTCTTTTGTCCTTTCTTTATACTGTTTCCATTTTGTCTGATGCCTGTCCATTACCACAGTTCTTGCTGCTGAGAGCTATGATGACATGATGTGTTGTGAACATAGTTGCACAGGACTCCTACAACAGCATCATAGTGTTAATAGTTTTTGTCTCATGGCTCCAGGAACCTGTACTTCATCCTGCACACTCTATTTGTGGAGCTTTCCCAGTGAGAAATTCATTCACTCATTGCCTCCTCAGTTGTGCATCCTCATTCAGAGATGCTGGACATGAACTGACGCTGCTTGATTCAGTATGAATAATCCAGCTTCTGACTATGAGTGAGGGTGTCTTCTTTTCACAGCAGGCTCTCTCCATTTCTGGTTTGCTACACTTGCTCCTCACCTCCTGAGTGAATATTGGACAACAGCACAGATGTCACTCTTGGTTTGCTGTCCTCTTAATTTCAAATTGTCAATCTGAGCTGATGAATGTAAACGTTGGCAATATGATTCAAAGTGAATAGTACAGGCATCTTAACCAGACAACCTGAAGATGAACAAGGTGACCCCCTCCTACCCCAGAGTGACTACTAAGGCTTCTGACTGCAAGGGTGTTCTCTTTCACAGTGGGTTCTATTTATTTCACTATCACAACACATATCCATGTGGATTTTCTGTTCGTTCTCTAGATCAGTGTTTCCCAAACTTGGTCCTGGTGAACCCCTGTGGCTGCAGGTTTTTGTTCCAACCGGATTCCTAATCAGTGACAACACCTGATAGCACTGATCTCATTTACTTAACTGGTATTTTTTTTCTTTTATTTGACATTCAGAAAAGCACAGCAGCATGATTTTTACGTTTATAAGACATTTAGAAATGTTTCTACTTCTGCTATAGATTTAAATGCTTAACTCTTTTGTTGATTTTACTATACTTTGCCCTTTTTCTGTGCAGTTTTTCCCCCTTCGTTGTATCTTAATAATGACAATTTAAAACGAGCAGAGCAGACACGCAGGCAAACAACACTAAATAATCAAAGGCTGCAAGTACTTTAGCAACCGACCCACTAATGAGTAAATAATGGATTAAACAATTAGAAGACCTAGAAAAGTAGAATGAAAATCAAGATGAAAATACTGTTATATAGGAATGTATTTTTTTCTTTTAACTGCTTGGTACATTTTAATATTTTTTTTTTTAGCAAACTTAGTTTTCTATTTTTTATATTGTTCCCTAAACACAGAACTTGGGAAATATCAGTTCACTTAATTAGCCAAGGAGTTCAGTTAGAAACAGAAGCTGGTTGGAACAAAAACCTGCAGCCACAGGGCTTCCCCAGGACCGAGTTTGGGAAACACTGCTCTCGATCCTCCCACATTCCGAAGACACACATAGTAAGTAGGTTGGTTGGTGGCTGTGAGTTGGCCCACTATCAATAAGAGTGACTGCATGCCATGTAGTTATTCATTTCAGGGCCACCTTGGACTAAGCAAATAATGAAAATTGATGAATGATAGGACAAAGGCTTTCTGCAGAAAAAAAACATGAAAAACCAATTACATGTTAGATTTTATTAAGATTTACAGCAATACAGATTTCTAGGTCATGTGTCAGGGTGACATAGTAGTAATATTATTATTGTCATGTATGCAAAGATCGATGAAATACTAATTCACATGTCTAATCAGCATGCAAACATCACCACTCTCTGGTGCCACGATAAGTGTGAACATATTAAATACTGTACATAGTTTTAAGTTAATTAATATAAACAGAAATCAGCATACCTGATGTACTCCTCATCTCTGTTTCCATAACACTTGTTCACTGACACTCCCAGTATTGATACATACTGCATTGTACTAGAATGCTGAATTGTTCTTTTCAAAGAACTTTGAAAAATAATTCAAGACTAACAACTCTGTACTCTTGTATGTGCATGTTGGTCAATGAATGCAATACGGTGAATACAAAGCTTTCTATACACCCAAGCTTTACTTTCTGTATCTCACTCTACTTCTCTCTTTGGACTTCAGTGTCTCCACAGAAGATCAGCAATTGATTTCACTGCCATAAACATACAATTAAACAGCCGCACATTTTAATTTTATGCCCTTGCATATTTTCCAATGTGATTATGTTGTCTTGAAACTGAAAACAGATACAGCAACTGATCAGCCAATTGTTTAATATAAAAAATGTTTGTGGCATTATTGTGAGCTCCATCCATTTGCTTTCTATTTTCATACTGTATGCTGCTGGCCTTCAACTTCTCCCATCATGCTCTGTTGCTTGGTAACCCTAAGCAGACAGCAGTGAAGTCATAGGAGCATTGGGGTGAAAACCCTTTGTGATTCAACAGTATGCAATCCTTCATATTGTGAAAGGCTTACAGGGATTTATGTTGAATTATGTGTGTGTGTGTTTGCTCCATGGACTGTACTACTCGTCCAAATATGGCCTCTCAATACATCTCATGCAACTCTTTTACATGGCCTCTGGAATCAAATTAACGTACCAATAGTCCTAATTACCTCCATATCCTCTTTCCCAGTATCATGCCTCACACAAGGACAGGCGTACAGAGTAAATTGAGGTAACCAGGGGCTTCATTTATAAAAATTTAGTATCAATACAAGCATAAAAATATGTGCACACCAGAAAAGTTGAAAATGCATATGCCAAAAAAAAAATCAGATTTATAAAACCCGGAATACGTACATTTCTATACAATTCATCCTTTATAAATCACATCCATCCATCCATCCATTATCCAACCCGCTATATCCTAACTACAGGGTCACGGGGGTCTGCCAGAGCCAATCCTGGCCATCACAGGGTGCAAGGCAGGGAACAAACCCTGGGCAGGGCGCCATCCCACCGCAGGGCGCACACACACACACACAAACACACCAAGCACACACTAGGGACAATTTAGGATCGCCAATGCATCTTTGGTCTGTGGGAGGAAACCCACACAGACACGGGGAGAACATGGAAACTCCACACTGGGAGGACCTGGGAAGCGAACCCGGGTCTCCTAACTGCGAGGCAGCAGCGCTACCCACTGCGCCACTGTGCCGCCCCTGTCCAAAAGTCAAGTCATTCAAAACTGGTACCCTGACAAACTCTCTCTGTTGGTCCAAAGGCTGCTGCGGGGGCTCATTGTCTTTGTGAGCTCCCTCACCTCACTTGTCCTGTCGTCCCACCTCGTCTTTCCTAATCCAACCTGGTGTGGTGGTCAGCGCAGCTCCTTTTAAGCTGCTTCAGCACCATCATCCAAAGCCCTAACTGTCAGACCATTACCTTTAAATGTGCATGAAGCACCACCATGAAACGTCCTTATATAGAGCATGTTAATCAGATTCATTAACATGCAATCATGATGCCGCAGAACTTCATTGGCTGGTAGAGTTGCCTCACTCCTGATGACATTAAGACCCCATCACCTGCATTCAAGAGTGCCTATCCTCTCTGTTCTGGGGGTCAGGGAAATGCATAAAGTACTGAGAAAAGCACTATATAAATGTAATGAATTATTATTATATTATTATAAAGTGCTAGCTGGCATATGTGATGATGGGATTGTTGTTACAATGAATAGTACTGGCCACATGAAAAACTAAGGGTTCAGCCAGTTACCTTACCAACAAACCAGCTGTCATGTATGGCACCATCATGTCTGTCAAAGCTACTTTGCCTCAAAATAAATGAATCACTGGCTGACCCAGGCCACAAGGGGCAAAACACAACAGCTACCTCATGGCATCACAGATGACTTTTGCATTAATGGGATGTAACAGCTTATGGTTAACAAAAACAGATTAATTCTCACTAAGTTCTCTTATTGCAATGTAAGTGCAGTAAATTGCTGCAAATACGTTAGGAAAAATGAACACTGCTGCAAATTTCCCTTTTATGTTAACAAAGCATGTTTTATGTATGTGCACCGACACCATATGAAAACTGGATGTAGTGGCTCACTGGTTGGTTAATGGCTTTTAGCACAGCAGGCATGATGGACTGAAGCTTGGCCGAGATGTTCCTGACCTGACTGCCAGTTCACTGAGAAGTGCCAACAGCTAGCTGATATAAACTGGCAAAAAAGAAGTTCTTCAGCATCATTGGACCTGTTCCAAAGGGAACTAAAATAGAGTCAGTGCATCATATTCATCATTTTTGAGCTGTAATATGTTTGCCCGTCAACACACGTAATATTAATGGCTTTGTGATATGCCTTATTATGCCTGTGAATCGACATTTGCCTAATATGGCTGCATTTCCCAACTTGATCAAGGGTTTCCTCAGTTTCCAGTTTTTCTGAAATGTTGCGTACACATCAGTCAGAGTTGTCATAAATATATGCATGCACCCCCGTCATAATTCCCAACATTTGCATGGAAAGTTGCATATGTATATTTTAAGTCTATATTTGTGTGTACGCAAAGGTCAATAAATTAACCACAGAGTTAGCAACCAAAACTTTATCTAAAATACATATAAACCCAATACAGTAGCATAGATTCAAATATATAAATTCATCCATCCATCCATCCATTGTCCAACCCGCTAAATCCGAACACAGGGTCACGGGGGTCCGCTGGAGCCAAACCCAGCCAACACAGGGCACAAGGCAGGAAACAATCCTGGGCAGGGTGCCAACCCACCGCAGGACACACACAAACACACCCACACACCAAGCACACACTAGGGCCAATTTAGAATCGCCAATCCACCTAACCTGCATGTCTTTGGACTGTGGGAGGAAACTGCAGCGCCCGGAGGAAACCCATACAGACACGGGGAGAACATGCAAACTCCACGCAGGGAGGACCTGGGAAGCGAACCCAGGACCCCAGATCACCCAACTGCGAGGCAGCAGTGCTACCCACTGCGCCACCGTGCCGCCCATATAAATTCATGTTTTTGAATTTTTTTTTTTGCTTAATCTGCAAATTCAGATGCACTGCAGCAGGTTTTAAAGTGTCACTCTAATGACATTAGAAAGCACAACCTTCTTGTATCCAGCAACAGCATCTTGGCAAGGTGGCTTTAAAAAGGTGGCATCCTGGGAAAAACAAGATGGTGTTGGAGAGATGCAAAATGTTTTCAACTACTGTACTTTAAAACTACAGTTTGTCAAAAATAAAAGTAAGAATAGGATTTAGTGACTCAATAAAAATATTAAAGTAAGTAAACTATATGAAAAAGAGCTCAGAACCATAAAAAAAATTCATTAAATGACCACAGTTCATAACACTCACTAAATCTGTACTACAGTTTCTTCTGTAATGAGTAAGTATGTGTAGGACAGTTGTCAGTTTGTATTTTAGTTTTTTGAGAGTTCTGATTTTCTTATTTTCTATAGAAATTACAAATTCTCTGTTTTAAAACTGCAAGCCAGGTTCATGTAACTCTTTAAATGTGCACTAAACCCAAGCAGCAAAGACTTACTGAGGCAACTTCTGACAACAGAACACCTAAAAAGGAATGAGAAAGAAGAGCTCTAACGAGTGAGAAAGGAAAAAGGAATGTCTGAAAGTAATGAACAGAAAGATATACAAAAATAAAATGACAAAAAAAGTCTAGGAAAATAGACACCCCATTCTTTAACATATTGTGTTTTCAATATATTTCAAAGTGTAAGTCAATGTATAAGTCTCTTTTACTGTACAAATTATTATCAAAGATAGATTTCTGTAAATATGCAAAAGAATTCACTAAGCTGTGAGTTTCATGATAAGCATCTCTTCCCCAAGGCTGGGGTGTGTTAAGATTGCAGGTATTGGGAAATGTTTGACGCGAGCATTGGTTGTGTTATGTATCGCCAGAGGGATCGATTTGTGGTTGGAATCCCACTGCACCTGAGATGAATGAAAGAATAATTTTCCATGCTGGCAGCTGAAGGTTGACAGGATTGTTTTGTTAACTAGGGTCAATCACCTTGTTAGACCAGGGACTGTTCTGCATCTTGCTGATACAATATGGAACATTTAAAATGCCATTTACATGTGTCAAATCCACTAACCCTATATGAATACCTTTTCTGACCATCATAGTTTAGCCAATTGGGTTCACACATTCATTGACTGAGCGCTTTATATTAATGAAAAACATAATCCCATTTAAAGTATGCATGACAAGTTGGCTAAATGTCATTCAATCCCTCTTATCATCCCTTTCACTAATTGGCGATCTCGTTGTTCCCTTCACCACCTAATAGCTAATGTGTGGTGAGCATACTGGTTCAAGAATTGCTGCTGTCACACCCTCTAAGTGGATGCCACATGCTAGTTATGGCTGAAGTGGTTCTCCACTGTCTAGGTAAAACAATTTGATTAGGTTAGAAAAGTGCTAAATAAATGTAATTAATTGATTATGAATTCTTCACTTACTCTCCTCTATCTCTTTGATACATGTCTTTTTAACACAGGTCACTATAAAAATACCTTTTTAACCAACCACAGTTATGAGTATTAAACCTTTCATTATAACCCGAGTAGTCTCAATTATTTTGCATAATGATAATTCCAGGAACATTTCTTCTGTTTCCTTTTATGGATCCACCTTTGTGTAACTCATGCATTTTCTTTAATATCAACAGGAGTAGACTGATAGTTGGCAGCCTTGAAGAAAGTATTGTCAGTGATAAGCTAAGCTAGGGGTAACTCTGACCTTTATTGGTGACTAATCAGTACTGATTATAATCAAACTGAGTTCAGGAAGAGAATCATAAGGAGTGTCTAGTAGGGCAGCAAGAATTGTCAAAAAGAAAGAGATGCCTCAAATGAATATGTACTATAAAGCTTCTGGGAATAAAAGATATGTTAAGTGAAGGTAGAAATGCTCTAAGAAAGCTTGCAGCAAGAAACTATAAAGCACATGAAGTATGTGAAAACACCTCTACCCCCTTAACTCCATCAAGGGGAATTCACTTTTGAATATTAATTCACTAACCCTAATTTCCCTCAGTTGATAATAACTCACGTCATCCAAAACTGAGATATCATCACTATGTGGTGCCCAGGGTGCCTGCAGATGGCACACTCTTTTGAAACCTGGACACCAATAGTCATGAAACCAAGATTGACTGGGCAATGAAAGCACATAACAAGAGTAAGAGTATCAGAAGTGCTCTGTGCTTTTATTTTTTTAATTAATAGTGTTGCAAAGCAAAAGTTCAGTGCAGGTTCTTCATACAAATATAAATAACCCGTAATAAAAACAGTTTTCTTTTGGAGGATAACATGCAAAAAAATTTAAAAATAATCCATTACATAAGAAAAAATCTAAAGTTAAATCACAGTTAGGACCTGTCTCTTGAAGAACCATTCATGAGATTTGGTGCCTCTTTCTGAAATCTCCTCCGCTTCCGTTTTCCAACAGGTGTAGTCAACCCTTTAAGTGCGGCTCAGGTCTCCACCGCCAGCCCTTAGTATCTGAGGGGACCCTGTAATCCCTGCTCTTTTCTCCCACCACCATCAGTGAGAGCGCACTCGGATTGGTTGGTCATTCCAGTTCCTTGAGCGCTAAGCAGCAGCAACCCTACCCAGGATCGCCATTACTACTCCGCTTGCAGCAACATTCTCAATTGCCTGCCTCCTTGCTGTAGCAGCACAAGCTCAGCCACAATCCTACTCAACTTCATTTCTTTTCATTTTCACTTAACCTCCGGTCTTGGACTTTTCCATCTCTCCCTTTTCTTTCACTAATGAAGAAATTGTCCAAGCCTGACGTATCTGCATGTGAATGCAAGCTGACCAAATCCCTCATGAACACCCCACTGTTACTCATCCACACTACTGCCACAGACCTTTTTGTCCCTTAACTACACTTTATTTATATAAGCTTACTGAGTCATTACTGTCTAATGTACAGAGTACAGTGAAATTCTTACTTGCATTTGCTGATCAATATGCAACACATCTCCAAACTCCAGCAACATGATTGGCGAGTATATCCAGATTACCTCAAAACTTCTGTCTTCCTTAGCTGAAAAATCTAAGAACATACTTACTATATCAAGACCTTAAAAAGCAACTGTTTATTGAAGAAAAAAAATCAACATCTTTCAATTGTGGGCAAATTCACTCACACCAAGCCAATTAAACGAACCTGTAGATGAAAACCAGATTAACCATAGAGCAACTCACTTGAACAGTGGACACAAGTACAAACATCACACTGATAGTGACTGGGCTTGTCATACTTGAACCCATGTCTACATTAACTCCCTCTCGAATGTCAGATGCTATGCAATTGAAGTGTAAATCTTGACAAATGCACCTGGATGAGATATTAGACCAATATAGCTAACTGGAAGACTTTGATAGACTGAATGGTCTCCTCCCATTTGTCAAACTTCACAGGTTTCCAAGAACTATTTGTAAAGACTGCAAGATGAGGTTTCAGATCATTTTTCATTTAAAAATGACTTGTGCACACCCTATCGGTATTCATCTTTTTTTCCTTTACACCAGTGCTTTCAGGGCTCTGATTGGCTGCTTTGATGAGGGTGTGTGTGTTTTACTGAAGCATGTAGTTGCCAGGATGACAGAAACATGAAATGTGTCCTAAGGCAGTGTCTGTGTGTGTGTTTGTAATTGTGTTTATTTGCTCTATATGGCAACTGGGAGCTTTCACAGCACGTTACTGAAAAACTGGTAGGATTACAACAACCAGGTTTTTCACTCTATAAACTATTTTTTTCTTGTCAGTCTGGGCAGGTGTGCGAAACACTGGAATTCCAAAGATCCTATTTTGAGCTGTACAGTTCAAAACACTCCAGTTTGACTGAGCAAATTTATTACCTCTGTACTAAGCAAATTCATGTGTTTTATATAATGTGAGCTTACGCCTTTAGGAAAACATTAACTGGAAGTGTCCTGGGAAACTGGCAGATACCTTACATGGTATCACTGTTGTATCAGAGGGCACTGTGATGCCCACAATAGAAAAAAAATAAAAGGAGACTTCTGTCCTGTTTAAATACAGCTCCAGGCCCTAAAGCCTCTTGACTCATCATAAAGTCAGGAGATGTCCGAAGTCTGTGCTTATTGACACAGCTAACAGCGTTCTATTCTTGGATATCTCTAGGTGTTATCATTTTGCTCTATTCCTGTCGAAGGCCCATAATTGAACAGCATGCATTTCCTGGCGGTGGGTTTGGGGGGGAAAGGCTTCAATGTTTTTTACTCTAGTGTGATAACGTTCAGACAGATTTATTTGTTCAGGGCTATAAGTAACTAATACATTTTCGGTTTCGTTTATCAGCATTTCTCTTCCTTTTTAAGCTTACTTTATGGGTGAATGTAAATTTAATTATTTTTAATTAGGCAGTAGGTTGAGTTATCTGTAGATGAATGTGTGCTTGAGGGAAAAGAATCTTATCAAAGGAATCTGGCTAGTTTAAAAAGCCATGCTGGAAAACTAAAAAAAAATCAGGTGTAGTGAGCTGAGATAATATAACACCCACATCGTCCATTCTACCATCTCCAAACCTTACATTGCTTAAGGTCACAGGTCTAGTACTTTAAAGGAATGTTAACACAGGTCACTTTGGGGCAGGGAATTAAGAAGAAAGCATTTCAGATGATTTTGTCTAAGAGCTAGAGAACTGTTGAATTGATTAAAACTGTTTTGCTTTGCCAGATTTGGTTTCGGCTACGCTTAGAAAGACAGGAAGGTGACACTTTGATTGTTATGTCATTCTCACTTGAAAAGAGAAGAAGGCCTCTTTAAAATTTTTACCATGGGAACAGCAAATCCAATATAGACAAATTAAACGAGCATTATACAGAATTCAAATAAATACTGCCTCCTGCTGATTTCTCCCTCTTTCCCTCAATCTACAGTAGATGTACTGATACTCGACTCCAAGTTCAATTTTGTTTTAGGAGGTCCTATAACACACAAGATTTGAAGGATTGTTGCCAACTCACAGTGGCTGGCTACTAGTGCTATAATTACTCGTTCACTCACTCACTCACTCATCAACAAAAACACTATTTCCCAATGAGTTAAAAATCTGAAATTTGATATGATTTTACATGTAACCCAGCCACAGGGGATGCATAATACTAATAACCTACAAAGCCTTAAAAAACCTCGCGCCAAACTACATCAGTGACCTTCTCCATCACTATGTGCCTGCCCGCCCACTAAGGTCCTCTGATTCTGGCAATCTTGTTGTGCCCCTCACTAATCTACACTCCATGGGTAACAGGGCCTTCAGCTGTATAGCGCCCAGACTCTGGAATGACCTACCGAAATTAATCAGGTCAGCTGACTCCACGAATTCTTTTAAAAAACAACTCAAAACTCATCTGTTCAGGAAGGCTTTTAGCTCTACTTGACTTTATTACCCTTCTCTCAGTTTACCTTTATGTCAAGATGCTAATGTAACCTGTGCGTGTGTGCTAGACCATCAATTATGTTGTCTGTTTCTTTTTTTTTCAGAATTCACTGTCTTAATCTTCTTTATTTATTTATCTGGTTTGTACAATGCTATACACTGTATACGCTGCCGTTTTTTATTATATTCTGTAAGTGCCTTGAGCATGGGAAAGGCGCTATATAAATAAAATGTATTATTATTATTATCCATCCATCCATTATCCAACCCGCTGAATCCGAAAACAGGGTCACGGGGGTCTGCTGGAGCCAATCCCAGTCAACACAGGGCACAAGGCAGGATCCAATCCTGGGCAGGGTGCCAACCCACTGCAGGACACACACAAACACACCCACACACCAAGCACACTCTAGGGCCAATTTAGAATCGCCAATCCACCTAACCTGCATGTCTTTGGACTGTGGGAGGAAACCGGAGCGCCCGGAGGAAATCCAAGCAGACACGGGGAGAACATGTAAACTCCACGCAGGGAGGACCTGGGAAGCGAACCCGGGTCTCCTTACTGCGAGGCAGCAGCGCTACCACTGCGCCACCATGCCGCCCTATTATTATTATTATTATTATTATTATTATGATTATTATTATTATTATTATTATTCATGCCAGTCCCAAGCCCAGATAAATGGGGGAAGGGGGGGTTGTTACGTCAGGAAGGTCATCGGGTTAAAACTTTGCCTGATCAATATGTGGAAAACAATACAGCCATCCATATCGGATCGGTCGAGGCTGAGGTTAACAAAGGCCACCATCAGTACTGTTAGCCAACAGGGTGCTGGTAGAAATTGGGCTAATATTGGCCAAAGAAGAAGAAGAGGGGGAAGAGGAAGGTAAATAAAGTGGAAGTGAGGGTAGAAACTTTAAATGTTTGCAGGATGACTGGTAAAGAGAGAGAGAGAGTTAGCTGATAATGATGGAGAGAAGGAAAGTTAATATATTGTGCATGTAAGAGACTAAATGGGAGTGGAGTAAGGTCAGGTGTACTGGAGTCAGGCTCAAATTGTTCTACCAGTGTACAGCAGGAGTGACGGGTGCATTCAAGGTAGAGATGGGATTACACCAGGGATCAGCTCTGGGCCCTTTCTTTTTTACAATGGTGATGGACAGGTTGACAGACAAGATTAGTCAGGAGTCCCGGTGGACTATGATGTTTGCAGATGACATTGTGATCTGTAGCGATAGTGGGGAGCAGGTTGAGAAGATCCTGGAGAGGTGGAGATATGCTCTAGAGAGGAAAGGAATGAAGGTCAGTAAGAACAAGACAGAATGCATGTGTGTAAATGAGAGGGAGGTCAGTGGAATGGTGAGGATGCAAGGAGTAGAGTTGGTGAAGGTGGAGGAGTTTAAATACTTGGAATCAACAGTACAGAGTAACGGGAAATGTGGAAGAGAGGTGAAGAAGAGAGAGAAGGCAGGGTGAAATGGTGTGGAGAAGAGTGTCAGGAGTGATTTGTGACAGACGGGTACCAGAAAAGTGAAAGGGAATCTCAACAAGACAGTGTCCAGCTATGTTACATGGGTTGGAGATGGTGGTACTGAGAAAAACACAGAAAATAGAGCTGGAAGAGGCAGAGTTAAATATATTAAGATTTGCATTGGGTTTGACAAAGATGGACAGGATTACAAATGAGTACATCAGAGGTCAGCTCAGGCTGGGCAGTTGGGAGACAAAGTCAGAGAGGTGAGATTGTGTTAGTTTGGACATGTGCAGAGGAGGGATGCTGGATATATTCAGAGAAGGATGTTAAGGATAGAGCTGCCAGGCAAGATGAAAAGAGGAAGGCCTAAGAGAAGGTTTATGGATGTGGTGAGAGGGGACATGCAGGTGACGGGTGTAACAGAACAAGATTTAGAGGACAGGAAGATATTGAAAAAGATGATCCACTGTGGCAACTCCTAACAGGAGCAACCGAAAAATGAAGAAGACAATAGGATTGTACCTGTGAAATTAGTAGGCATCTGCTAAGAAAGGACATTTTGATATATCAAAATTTAGGGAGGGGTAAACCCCACACCTGCAACAGAAAAACTAAATACCCCAAATCTCAAAAACACTTTGATAAATTTGATTGAAATTTGGGGTGACATAATGAAAAAAAGAAAATTAGCCGACTCGTATTTTTTTATTTGTCGATATTTGTCAGTAATAATATTGCAGTGAATAAGCTATTATCAGATGCCACGTCATTTTTTGGCTCAGCCCTGAAAAGCAATTGTGTAGAGAAATGGGGCCCGCAGCACTTGCAAATGAATACGTTTAGCACAAGAACGTCACTAAACAACCTGTGGCTGTAATTGTGGATATAAATGGGTCTGACGGTGAGTAAAGAAGACGAAGTGTCCTGCACAGGAAAAAGAGACTGGGTGAAGTGATGCATGGATAATGAACTGTGAAGTGGAAGAGGAAAAGTTAAGCAAAGCTTAAGTAAGATGTGCTTAGCATCCATACTATATAACTCCTGACTACATGGCAGACACTTTGGCTGTCAGTGACCATAAGTGTTGCTTTGTTTGAAGCAAAAGTTTAAACGCTAGCAAAACTCAGTTAACAGGTCATCCATGACCTCAAGATAGAAGGGCTGGAAACTGTATATATTTCACAATTTTATTTCTTTTGACCTGTTCTCTTATGTACAATCCTCACTTCTCTCCTTTTTTAAACAAACTGTTCTTCCCTTGGTTGTCTGCATTTGAGTCTGTTGCTATGAGTGTCTGCATAAACTTTTGCAAGGGGGGGCAAAATTTTCTATGAGCCACAAAATTAAGGAATGTTCATTAAGACCAATAGAACTAATAAGAATGAGATAAACAGTTCATTTGGTAACTATTAAAAAGAAAAATAGAAAATAACCACAAATAGCATATATTTTCTTGATTTTAAAAGGCATTTTTTACAATAAGCATTTCTGTTAGTGATATTATACTGTATTCCAATAAATTGGTATTGTAACTATTTTTTGCATGTGTATCTGGTGTTCACTGTAGCACTGTGGTCTGGCTTTTTATTATTTGCATATGTAATGTACAGAATCTTTGAGTAATATGCATGTGTCTTTGGTGAAGATAACAAGGTAGAAGTCTTAATACCACTTTAATTGTATGAGAGATAAATCACTGTTGCTTGAACAGCAGATGAAGTCGGCAATTATTTTGTCTGAACTTGTTCATAACTTTGACAGTTCATTCTTACACTCAAGAATATTAGTTAGGTGAAAGCATCATTCACACCTAAATAAACCTGCATCTAACGTACTTGTCCTTAGCCAAGTTTTCTACTCACTTCTCTACTCTGCAAGTACTGTATAGCATATAATGTTAGAGCAATACATTGGCTTATTGAATACATAGAAAAATCAGTGTACTTTATTAAGCAAGTCCAAATTCTGATACTTAAATGTCAAAAGATGGTTGAGAACAACTGTCACGCTTTCATTTTGCCTTCATTAATACTGAGAAAGTTCAGTAACATCGGAGAGGGGATCAAAGCATTGTGTGTACTGTAGTGTGATGTGAGCCGCTGGTCAACACTCTGCTCAAGCTGATGCTGTGGCCTTGGATGCCAGTTATCGACCGGGTTAGTAAAATGTCCAAACACTCGGAAACACCTGTATGTACAGTCCAGCAGGGAGGCTTATGCATAGTATAAAGCAACTAAAACACTAATTACATACTTGTTTAACACTTTATAAACTCAATAGTGTTTATGTTTAGTTGCAGTTCAAAAGTTAGCATAATCATTTTATTCCCTTTCAGAAACCAATTATGTTTTCTTCTATGCTGGAATGGAAATGTACTGTAATATAAACAAACACTTAAAACACATAATGAATTGATGTAATACTTAGCAAAATAAAATAAGTCAACTTTAAAAGAACGGTCTCTTACCGACTGAAAACCACAATGTGTTTTGGCTGGCGACAGGAGGGGATGTTGGACATGCAGTTACTTCTCTTGTCCACTTTCTTTGCAAACATTTTTCATTTAATAATGATGTAAAAGAAGTGATGAAAAATCAAAAGCACAACACTATTAAACAGCAACAGCACCAAAATGCGGCCTTATGACCAGTCGGCCTGCTGCATGCTCTTCTTTTCTGGAGAGGCAAGCAATTTAAACTGTTTCCTGGGGCGCGCAAACTTTTCACATTTTTTTGGATGCAGATTCAGAATATGAGGGTTTCGAGGTGAGTAGTGAATTTTAGGCACAAATATAACACAGTAATTTCTTACAAATACTGGAGGATTGATGTACAGTTCATCCCGCAACACAAAGTAAAGTTTGAAAGTGCAATATAATTAATGGTTTTACCACAATAATTCCATTTCATACTGAAGGAAAAAAAAAACAGACTTTTCTCGGGTTTGCAGCATGTACCCCTCTCCCTTGTCCACCCGCACAAATGCATCTTCTTTCTTGTAACCATAAAAAAGAATAAAAAAGCACTTTTCCACCAGCTCTTGAGGTTCCATCCATTCATCCATTATCCAACCCGCTGAATCCGAACACAGGGTCACGGGGGTCTGCTGGAGCCAATCCCAGCCAACACAGGGCACAAGGCAGGGAACTAATCCTGGGCAGGGTGCCAACCCACCGCAGGACACACACAAACACACCCACACACCAAGCACACACTAGGGCCAATTTAGAATCGCCAATCCACCTAACCTGCATGTCTTTGGACTGTGGGAGGAAACCGGAGCACCCGAAGGAAACCCACGTAGACACGGGGAGAACATGCAAACTCCACGCAGGGAGGACCCGGGAGGCGAACCCAGGTCACCAGGTTTCCCAACTGCGAGGCAGCAGCGCTACCCACTGCGCCACCGTGCCGCCCGCTCTTGAGGTTATGTGTCCTCATTGCACTAATCAATCTAAGTTCCTTACTATCAATGTCCTGGGTTCAAGGAGGTTATGCCAGCTGCAGACAACCCAGGCACCAAACTGAGTAATAATGAAAATCTGGAATTATGTGGCTTAAAATCAAATGACACATTAACATTTGTTTAAAATGTAAAATAAATACAGTATAAGAAATTTGCTCACACTCCTTTACCCTCAATTGTATTAAAATGTTTATGGATAGTGAAAAGAAATCATAAATTAAAGTAGCATTTAATATTCCTAAATATCCAGTTAAGTATGTTCTGGATCTCGGCTCTAATACAAAAACATCTACTCGCTGTTATAATTTGGATTCATGAACATGATTAATATAAGTCCTCTGTAAAAAAAAATAAAAAACACAAAAGCAAGCTAGGATCTCCACTGCCCTGAAAAAAAATACCCTCGCCCCAAATCAGCCAGTCCCCAACTACTACCTGTAGGCTTTGGCATACACTAGGCCAAAAAAAGGTGAGCTGGCCTAAAAAGTTCAAAAACAGTAACAGAATCTCAAAAGGGAGTGAATTTGTAAAAGCTCTGGCTTGTAAAGACAATACAAACAAAGAATCTTTATAAATAAATGTTTCTTTCAAGTGAGCCAAAAGAAATCTGCCTAAAGACAATTCAAAGCAAACAAGAAGTCCCAATACACAATCTATTAGCAAAAATCCAAATATCGAAGAAACAATCAAAAAAACAAGACTCCTAACCACACTCAATGAAGCACTCCTGGGTCCTTTTTACTGATTGACTTCTAAAGGTAGAGGGAGGACCCAGAAGCAGTGACATCAGAATGAACTCGCCTCTTGGGGTTCCACCCACAATGTATACAGAATTGTCGCGCATTTAAAGACATAGTAAAAAAAATTAACACATAAAAAGCAAAATGAATACAAATAACATAATAACATGAAGAATAATCAGTGGCGTCCTTCAACATCTGCAATAAGATGCTGCAGATGTTCTATCAGACGGTTGTGGCGAGCACCCTCTTCTATGCGGTGTTGTGCTGGGGAGGCAGCATTAAGAATAAGGATGCCTCACGCCTGGACAAACTGGTGAGGAAGGCAGGCTCTGTTGTTGGCATGGAGCTGGACAGTTTGACATCTGTGGCTGAGAGAAGGGCGCTCAGCAGGCTCCTATCAATTATGGAGAATCCACTGCATCCACTAAACAGTGTCATCTCCAGACAGAAGAGCAGCTTCAGCGACAGACCGCTGTCACTGTCCTGCTCCACTGACAGACTGAGGAGATCGTTCCTCCCCCAAACTATGCGACTCTTCAATTCCACCCAGGGGGGTAAACGTTAACATTTAACATTATACAAAGTTATTGTCTGTTTTTACCTGCATTATCATCAATCTTTAATTTAATATTGTTTTTTTTTGTATCAGTAAGGTGCTGCTGGAGTAAGTGAATTTCCCCTTGGGATTAATAAAGTATCTATCTATCTATCTATCTATCTATCTATCTATCTATCTATCTATCTATCTATCTATCTATCTATCTATTCATTCAAAACTGACAAAATTAAAAATAAAACTGAAAATAAACATAACCCAGGAAATAAACCCTGACTGTAACATAACACCATCCATGACTTTCTTCGGTGTAATAAAACAGACATTGTCTTTTTACAAGAATCTAAATGTTTAAGTAAAGGTATGCCTCGACTAAATGATGAGCATTATTGCATGGTGGCTTCTTCCTCTGCAAGCTCTCACAAATGCATTGTGATCGTTGTAATGCAAGGAAACATGCAGTTTAAAACTATTATTTCAGGTTCAGACTTTTTGGGAAAATTCTTATACCTTTTTGACTTGATCAGTGTTAAAAACAATTGCTTTATGTTATGGGCATGGTCTCACAGCCTTTCTCATTTCATGTTGGGTATTACTGACTAATGAAATTATCCTTTTAAAAATGTTTAAATTAAATTTTTCTTTCTGCCTTGGTCTCTTTGCTATTAATGCTACAGTTGATGTCCTTGATGATTCAGGCCTGCACACATTCCATTCACTAAGGTCCATGTTCTCAATCCCTTTCATTTGGTTTTGCTATTATCTCCAACTGAGATCAGTTCTTAAGACCAGTGTGACACTCTTCTTCCCACCTCTGCCTCATCCCATTTTGTCTAATCTTAATCCTCCACTGTACTCCACATAAAAACAGTTTATGCTGTACAAAGCCTGATTTAGTATATAAGTCGGATCTTGCACTTAAAATGTTGGTTGGTGAAAATCAGTGGTGTTTCTGCATGCAAATTCTGGTTGATTATACATTAATTTATCTAACTAATATCTGTCCCTATTTTGCTAATGACTTAGCAATACATGCAAGTTCACACACCTTTCACATCACAAAAAAATCAACTGAACAAAGGCATGCAGGTGCCCAGTTTGTACTGTTTGGCATCACACCATTGTGATACATCATGGCATTGTTATCATTTAACAAATACAGCCCTACAGATTTAAACACTATAAAAAATAACAGACACCCACTGCTCAGAAAAATCTTTGTCTTTGAACTGATTACATTTAAAAGGAAACACTTAATCTTTAGAATGGGATGTTTTTGATGTGAAAAAGTTACAACAACACAGAGAACACATAGACAACACAGACTTCACAGCTTGAACTGCACTGCACATCTAGTTGCAGTCCTACCAAACATTCAGGCAGGCGCTTGCTGAGAATTTGGGAATTAGGAGCAGAGGTTATTATCTATCTATCTATCTATCTATCTAATGCCGAAGTGGGTAGCACTGCTGCCTCGCAGTTGGGAGAATCTGGGGACCTGGGTTCACTTCCCGGGTCCTCCCTGCGTGGAGTTTGCATGTTCTCCCCATGTCTGCGTGGGTTTCCTCCAGGCGCTCCGGTTTCCTCCCACAGTCCAAAGACATGCAGGTTCGGTGGATTGGCGATTCTAAATTGGCCCTAGTGTGTGCTTGGTGTGTGGGTGTGTTTGTGTGTGTCCTGCGGTGGGTTGGCACCCTGCCCGGGATTGGTTCCTGCCTTGTGCCCTGTGTTGGCTGGGCTTGGCTCCAACAGACCCCCGTGACCCTGTGTTCGGATTCAGTGGGTTGGAAAATGGATGGATGGATGGGTTATTAATGCTCAGCAAAACAACCTGTGACTAAGCTTACCACACCTGGTAATAGTTACATTTGGTGACACATGTGCACGAAAGGACAAATTATTTAAAACAGTGAAGTCCATAGTATGTAGTACTGCTCCTCACCATTGGTGGCAGCTGCTATGTATTCATCAATGTCAAAATTAGTTTGCTTTATTCATAAGTAAAAAGCAAAAGTCATTAGAATGAATTGAAATTTAGCTGAAAAGAAAATTTAGGGGTTTTATATACTTATTCACATTTGTGGACTTGCTGTAATCTAAGATCTGTCTCCATTTATTGTATTGCCCAAAGTATACTACAAGCTATTGCTTCTGTATTCAATGTGGCAATGTGATTTTCCATTCTCTATCAACCTATCCTGGAATGCCATCTTTATAACTATCATTATGTCCTCTCAGAACTCCAATCCTTAATATCTTCTTCTTCTTGTTCTTTCAGCTGCTCCCGTTAGGGTTTGCCACAGCAGATCATCTTTTTCCATATCTTCCTATACTTAATTTAATTTTTGTCTTTCGCTTATATCTTGCCCCTCATATATGTTTTGCAATGGATCTATCCACTGACCCTTTTAGTTACTTCTGGTCACTAAATGTTCCTGGAACTTTCCCACCATTGTTTTTTGAATGTAGCTCTATTACTACCAATTGGATTTTTGCCTAAAACTCTCCTTGATCCTTTCTGTCCAAATTCCTCTCTCACCGCATATTTTTCTTCTCCTGGACCTTTCCACATTCTCTTGTATTTCAATCCTGCAAAGGTTTTTTATTTGAGATAGCTTTAGCCTTTTGCTGGAAAGTCTATCTTCCTTCCTCTGATGAGTCTTGGAAATCCTCTTTGTATAATTTGATTCTTCTTCAGCTCTCAGCATACTGATCAATGGAGCACCTCTTTCCAATATTAGGAAACCAGTAATGGCAGACTGCACAATAATGTGCAGTGAATACACTTGACTTATAGTTTCATCCTCTTTCTCTGTACATTTAGCATTCGTTTGCTCAGAGGTTGATGTGCCTGCTGCTTCCTGACCAGCTCTTCTTTTCTCCACCGCAGTGGCCCACTTCTCTTCTTTCGTCTGCATCTTTCCGCATTAAAACTAATTAAGTCAGTGTTTGTGTTGCAATTACTTAGTACGTTTTTCATAATTTTTCACTTAAGTCTTCAATCTGCCTCAAGAATGATTTAAGATATGAAGAGGTAGGGGAAGTGACGGCAAAGGTGGTAGGGAATGAGAACGGAGCCTGTATGCATGCGTCGCACGGCCACCCTGCTGGCCACTGCAGAGAGTTGATTCTACAATAAAATAAAATAAAAATAAAAAGAGTAATAAAAATCATCACCCAAAAGCAGACA
Source organism: Erpetoichthys calabaricus (assembly GCF_900747795.2). Classification (NCBI taxonomy): domain Eukaryota; kingdom Metazoa; phylum Chordata; class Cladistia; order Polypteriformes; family Polypteridae; genus Erpetoichthys; species Erpetoichthys calabaricus. The sequence continues at coordinate 197,392,344 of NC_041398.2, read as the reverse complement.
GTAGAGGTCACATAGTATATGTGTACCAACTCTCAGGTCAATAGGTCAAACGGTTTGCGAGCTACAGGTGATTTAAAATCCTGGACAGACAAATGGACAGCCACGGTAGCGTGTTATATAAGAAGATGGCTATTGGTCACCAATCTTGTGATCACTGGTGAGAGCTCACCCTCCTTGTTACATTTCTTATTTTAGTCAGGCTGTGGTCATTTGTCCTCTCTTCTTTGTCACACATGATTCATTTAATCATTTTTTTCTATTACTGGGGTAGAAGTGGTAGGTGGGTTGTTTATAATATAATTTTAATTGTACATTTCTGTTTCTTCTTTTGTGGTTCATTTATTCTCTTCAATAAAATTGTGATCACCAAAAACAAATGCTTATGCTTATGCACTTTCCAGCTGACTGATGTAAAGCTGGAAATTTTCTATGGTATCCGAACAATATTATATAGTTTCAATGACTCACAGTTGGAAATGAGAAAATACACCACTTATCAGTAAGGGGGATGAAATAAACACAATGACATGTACCAACAAGTAGTAGAATTACAAACTGTCAAAAGAGAAATTACATTAAGACATCCTTGAAAAAAATACACAGGGTGAAAACTAATAAAAAAAAAATTATAATGACACAGACAACAGAAATTATTTTCTCTGACAAATTCCCGACATGAGAGTTTTTTATTTTGACAAGTTAACATTTTACAGCCAACAGCAGAATAAATCAAAACACTACATATACTGTTACCATTTTCTTTGATGGTAAAACAATACAGTGCTCATAAATAAAAAGCTGATTACCTTAGAACAGAGCAGCGTCGGTCCTGGAGGGCCGCTGTGGCTGCAGGTTTTTGTTCCCACCCATTTTCTAATTGCGAAGGCAATTATTGCTGATGAAGCACTTGTTGCTTAAATGTTTCATTTAAGTCGCCTCACTTGTTAAGGTTTCCCTACTTTAATTACTTATTTTAGTCTTACACAGCTGCCTTCACTGTTTTTAAGTGTTCCTTATTAACAATGAGATGTAAATGACAAACGAACCAGCAGTTCTCCATCCAACTTGTTTCAATTTACACCTGCATGTATTCATCAAGTGCTATCTGGTTTAATTAATTTAAATAATTTTTATGTTTCTGTTGCTATATGCATATAAATTTCCCCTCGGGAGTAATAACATGTATCTGATCGAATCTAATGCAATATTTAGAAGGAAACTGAAGAGAAAAAGTGAAGGACTAAGAATTATTCATCCATTTTAGGTGTCAAATCGTTTGGATTATATCTCTGAACAGGAAAACATCTATGATATTCGAATGACCTGAAATGACAGAGTTAAAACACTAACAAGCCATGAAATTAAATAAGATATGTTATTGGCTAGGATTGGTTTCTAATTAGGCAACTAGGCAGAGACAAAAACCTACAAGAGAACCTGTGAAGTAAAAACATCAGGAAAGTCAGAAGTGGTGTGGACTGTGCATTATAAAGGAACGAACTTCAAAGAGTAAGTGACTTAAGCTTAACTATGTTTCTTTTATGTTTCCAAATTTCTACTACTAATACACTAAAGTACAAGCATTCAGTGTCACCTGTAAGATAAAAAAATTCCATAATCATGAAATCTTAGTTTTCAAAACTATGTGAAATTGAAAGTTAAAACAGTTCTGATAAAATGAACAGAAAGTACTCCATAACGTACAATAAAAGCAGTATTGGAAGCTCACAATCTAGCATCTTTCCTGTTCTGACCACAACTCCCGTGACATTTTTGTGATATACTATCTTCTTATATAATACGCTACTGTGGCTGTTTGTTTGTCTCTCCAGGATTTTAAATCACCTGTAGCTCGCAAACTGTTTGACCTATTGACCTGAAATTTGGTACACATATACTACGTGATGTCTACTATCTTTTTTTGGGGTGATGATTGACCTCCAAGGTTATTTCTCTTTTTAGTTTTATTTTATTCTATTGTAGAACCATCGCTCAGCAGCAGCCAGCAGGGCGGCCGTGTGGCACATTTGTATGAACGCCGTTCTCATTCCCTACCACCTTTGCCATCACTTCCCCTAACTGTTCATATCTTAAATCATTCTTGAGGCAGATTGAAGACTTAAGTGCCAGCTTAAGTGAAAAATTAAAGAAAATGTACTAAGTAATTGCAACACAAACACTGACTTAATCAGTTTTAACATGAAAAGATGGCAACGAAAGAAGAGAAGAGCTGGTCAGCAAGCATCAAGTGTATCAACCTCTGAGCAAACCAATACTAAACATACAGAGAAAGAGTATGAAAACTATGAATTCTCAAGTCAAGTGTATTCACTGTACGTTATCGTGCAGTGCGCCGTTACTGGTATGTGTCATATTTCATGCTTGAACCTTACCAAACCAGTACAGGAAACCTTCAAGAAAAGCAGCTACACACAGATTGCAGTTCCTCTCCACTATTCTGCTAATTTTACTTGCTGTGAACTTTGCTTGCTTATACCTCATGAAAAATGCCACACTGTTTGATAGTTTATCTATGAAGCCTGAGGCACAGTGAATGCAGAGAGCGCTGAGGTTTTGTTTTTTTTTTCTCAAACCCAAGAATAAACAGCAGCTGCAACCCAAGGCAGATTTTACCAGAGATTTCAAAATGACAGTTTTCTGCTCATGCCTTAACAAAAGCATCTTTTGGATCCATCCACTGGGAGAGGTCTCTTAAAATGTCTTGGTGCTGTTTAACCTGTTTGATAGACATGCCTCCAGCATATTGAGGTTTGTTTTTTTATAAATCAACACTGTTTCACGTGGTTATCATTTCAGACTATTGTAACTAATTTATGTTTACAGCTGCTTGAAATGTAAAAGCAGAAGCTCGCGAGTTATGAGCCACTGCTCAGCTATATGTTGATAACATACGTTATGTCTTATTTAAATGTTTGTGACTAAAAAAGGAAAGAAAGTAGAAAATATATATTTTATTTTTACATAAAAAATAAGTGATATAATTAAAGCCCTCACGGATAAATTAGGAGTTTAAATAGAAGTTAAATCATAAAGAAACTAAATAATTTCTGCCAAAGTCTTGGTGACACACTTTGGTACCACCAGAACTGTAAACACAATAGAAATGAGACCATAATAGATACATACATGAACTTTCCGCACCCTGCTGCACCTTGGCTTAGGGCAGCACAGATGAATGACATAATTGTTTTCCTGTCTGTTAACACCTGCTATCCCTTTTATACCGATACTATGGCGCACATCAGTATGAGTCAACTCCAAACATACTTTCCCTCACTTACTAGAATTCTGACTCCGCCCTATCACTGTGTCACTGTTTAGGACTCACCCCAAACACTAATTATAAATCTGGCATAGGGAGTGCTTTCTCTTTTTTCCAAGGCAGCATAAAAAACACGTTATCTTTAATGTTTCAGAATGAAAGTGCTTCTTTCTCCAGTCCTGTATGCCAAGAGCCTCTGTGGTGAATTCTCTAAATTAAGGAAAGTCCTGAAGCAAACTTTCAGGTACATAGGCTTGTGATCTGGAGCTTATTCAAACAACATTGAAATCCAGTTTGTGGTGGGCCTATGTCAACAGGTACTGTGAAGATGATCTTGCTATGTTGAAATTCCAAGGTGACTTTTCTTCTCCGTAAATGTTTTGTCACATCCCAAGGTATACACAGTGGATTTAAAAACTACCCATTTATCAGAAAATACATTTCTCTCCATCAATCTACTCTCACCTCATAATGGGAATATAAATATGTTGTCAGATAACTTTGCAAATTTATTAAAAATCAAAAATTGAAATTCTCATTTATTTAAGTATTCAGAACTTCTGCTGTGGTACTCTAAATTCTGGTCAAGCAAATCCTGTTTGCTTTTTTTAACCTTCAGATATGTCTAGGACTTGATTGAAGTCCACCGTTGGCAAATTGGATTAATTGGAAATCATTTAGAGAGGCATACACCTGTGTATATAAGGTCCCACAATTCACGCTGCATGTTGGGACAACAACTAAGCCGTTAAGTCCAAAGAACTCTCTGTAGACCTCTGTGATTTACCTGTGGTCAAGAATAGATCAGAGCACCGGTATAAAACCATTTCCCAGGAGTACATTATCCTCAATAATTGTGAAATGGAGGAAGTTTAGAACTACCACAACTCTTCCTATAATTGTCTGTCTGGCCAAACTGAGTATCCAGGCAAGAAGGGCCTTGATTAGGAAGGTGACCAAGAACCCGCTTGTAAGAGCCAAATCCTTTAAGCTAATGTTAATACTAAATTTACCTTAGTTTGCTTAGTTTTCAAGTTGACATAGATAATGGAAGATTTTGTTTAACCCCCTATAAGTTAAAGGTAATAGTAGTCTGTAATGTTAGCTCTGTGTGACAGTAGAATAGCTTTTACATTGAAGTTAGACAGCTAGAAAGAAACACGAACTCTTCAACAGAGAAGCATTAAGAACATATATTTTTCTGACCGTTATGTATGTATGTACGTAGATGCAGTGAATAAGATACCATATAGAAATCTTAAGAAATGTAGCCTAGATATGTAACCCTCAAGCAGAATACTGTAAGTTTCCCTTTTTCCCTGTAATATCAACTTTGTCCCTTGTGTTTTTGTGTGAACTGTTTGCTTTGAATTTCACTGAAATCTTTATAAAGAAGGCACTTGGACTGTGGCGTTTTTGATGTACAGACAGTCATACTAGTGCTAGAATGCTTGTCTGGTAGCTGTATTTGAAGTATTTTGAACTATTGAACTATTTTGAACTGTTTGGAAAACCCTCGACAAGCACAGCTACACCAATGGTCACTCTAAGAGAGCTGCAAATGTCTTCTGCTGAGAAGGACGAGCATATCAGAAGGACAGTCGCCTTAGCAGAACTTCAGCAATAAGCTGTTTACGTGGCTAAATCCTACTTGGTGTTTGCCAAAACAGCATTTAAAGGACTCTGAGATCACAAGGGAAAAGATTCTCTGGTCTGATGAACAAAACTCCATGCACTGTTTCTGGCAATGAGCAGGCACTGCTTGTTCCTGCCTAATGCTATCCCCATCATTGTGAAGCATCGTGGTGGCAGCATCATGGGATGGGGTGCTTCTCAGCAACAAGAACAGTCAGACTGACCAGAAGCTTATCAAAATCAGTCTTCTGAATCACTGTATATAGAGACAGTGAATATTGTTACAGGGTCAATATTGATTGACTTTGATTTTTTAAAGAATTTATACATTTTATGCATAATTGAACACAATTTGACTACTTTTGGACTAAAATCTATGTTGTGTATAAGAATGTCAGTCTGTGGGTATGGTAACTCAAATAAAAATCACTTAGTCGGCATAAATGTTTCAAGCATTCATTTCCAGCAAATTGTAGATTATTCACTACAGGGAAAATGATTTTGTGTTTTTGTTCATGTCTGGGACAAAAATGGGAAAAGAAGAACCTCATTTTTTCAACAGGATATGATACCTTCTCCCATACTTTGTTACTTAATTCACAGGTTTATGTTGGGTGTAGGACACGTCAGATTTTTTTACAGTATTTCCCTCAAAGTTTTTTTTAACACCAGACTATTTAAGAGTAGTTATATCTATTGGTTTTACACTTTTAGACAAGTTCTGGTATATTGAATCATTTAGTAAATAAAGTGTATTCAAACCAATTGTTGTTTTAGTCTCTTTTTTCACAATATTAAAAATTATGTGGTTAGATAAACACATTGAGCAGGTCAGCTTCATGTGGTAAGATAACAGCAAGTTTGTCCCAACATCACATCAGCTCACTTTATCACCACTGTCCCTTTTTGAAGAGTATTCGTATCATTTGATTTGGTTTCAACTGTTTTTAAAATACATTTTATTAGCATGGTTGATTTCCCTATCACATTATATAAAGGATGAGAATGTTATGTCAATATAAAGACCTAAATATGCTTCTGGTGTTGCTACCAAAAGTCAGCGTCCTTCATCTGGTATTTATAATTAATATAAGTATGTAACACTTTTTACATTTCCAGGTGATTGTCCAGGTCATTCTGAATACTTCTTGATGCCTAATTTCATTGCCTTCTACACATTTTGTAAATTTGCTCGCTTATCAGACTTAGCCCTTATTATACGTTTAAAAAGCAGTAGCACAGATCATAAGGGATTCCAAAGATGACATCATCCATTCTCCATTTAAGTGTAAGCCTTACCTTCTGACTATGACTCAATTTGAAAACGGAAGTATGTAAGTTACAACTGATGGCAAGGACTTCTGATTAAACTTTGGTGCTGAGCTATATGAAATAGTTTATTTAGACTTTCAGAAAACCTAACGTATTATTGTTGGCAGGTCAAAAAGTCAAACAAATTTGCCTGGAAAGGAATTAGGAATATAATTTTTACACTGATGTAAGACTAATTAATGTAATTATAAAATTATCTTTTGTACACCACAGTCACATTTGCAGCTCTCCAGTGATTCTCATGAAAAACTGAGTGATGGAACAGGTCTATTAACAGGTTGTAAAGAACAGTCTTTATTAATCCATTTAAGCAAGTTATTTTCATGTTAATTCTAGCAATGAATCACTACGCTATCAAATTATGCTGTTATAACTGTATTTTTTACCTAGTCAGTATTTTATAGGTATTTTGTAATTCCCAAGAAGAACACCGTCTGCAAATCTTTAACATATTTATGTATTTTTAAAGACTATTTCAAATCATGTGATATTATGATAGTTATTGGTAACAGGAGCAATCACTTATGTTACTTAATTGGGAACATCTAGCAAAAAATGAAGTTCTGGTGGAATAGAGGGCAAGATGACCTGACCAAGAGAGGAAAGGCACAAAAAGAGTCTGACAAAAATCAGTCTTTGAACAGGCAGGAGCCAGAATACCAAAAGAATGTCATGAAACCAAAACACTAAATCAGACGTCGTAGTCAAAATACTAAAACAGCAGTCAAAGTTTATAATTTAGGGTTTAGAATGAATTCTGAAAGCTTGAATAACAGAAGCTGTGTGTGACAATGAGGGATGGGGGTGTTATGACACAATACGTTATGTGAACTGCTAGTCATGTAAGCAGTAAAAGGCATAGCAACTATAAACAACACGGCCATAGCCATTCAAAGATTGTCTCAGAATGGTGTAGGCCATCCAGTAAACAGAACACAAAATGGTATCACCAGAATGATAATAAAAATATGAAAAAGGACACAAAACAAAATGTAAATGGTCCAAAAACGAGATGTGCAGCATCCCAGAATGTCAAAACCCAGACTCATTAAACTGCTCTTCTAATATCCTAGTTATTACAAAAAAAGGAGTTCTTTATGTTCTTTGCCCTGTGCTGGATATGTGGAAAAAGTGAGGAACGAACCAGCCATTGACCTTGTGCACACTCTCAGGCCCTTTTCAGTCTTTCCTACAGGGGTTTCTCATTTAGAGATGAACTCGGCTGAAATTAGCACATCTTCTTTACTCCATACTGTACATGTCTCATTTCATTAAAGAAGAAGTTATGTTCAAATTACCATAATTAAGTTTCATTTCCTTAAGTACATTGTCATGCTTGGGTGACACCGTTGCACAGATTGATTCAGGGTTTTCAAGAAACATAAACTTTATTTGTAAACAGCATAATAAAGCATAAAGAATAAAGCAAAGCATGTCTGGGGGAGAAGAGAGACAAGGCAATAAGACAAATGGACAGCTGCTATACAGGCTTTTAAATGTTCGAAGCGCCACACGAGAAGCAGATCACACAGCACAGCAGCAGATAATCGAGCAAAGAGGAGGTAAAAAAACTATTTGTTTCCCATTGTATCGCCATTTAAGAAGGAGTTTCAGAGGAGCGACCGCATCTTCTAGGGGTGCATTCAGCCCCCCCTTTTTACAACAAAAGCTCCACGTCTACATTTCTGCATTTATCTCTTACTAAGACATCACAGATTAATCTAAAATCTTCCTTTGATTTCTGCTGCTATCTTCAGCTTGAATATTTTGCCTGTAATAAGTATTCACCTCTTTGGAAGTTTTCATATTTTATTGCAGCACCAGTGATGATATAGGTGGGTCATTTTAAAGGGGTATCATTCATTTATTGTTTTATATTTGTAACTAATTTAGACTACTTTGCACAAATCTGCTTTCACTTTTGACATTAAAGAGTCTTTTTCTGTTGATGAATGTCAAAAAACAAATTAATTTTACTGTATAATAATAAAAAAATGTGAAACGTTACATGTGGGTCAAGAGTTTTTATAAGCACTGTAGTGGTCGGTATTCCTCATCCTCCCCAATGTGGCCTATCTATCTTGAATGATGTATAACCACTGATATTATACCGCTTGTCAGAATTTTTAATAATAATAATTTTACATTTCCACCAACATAATGGTATCAAGATAAAACTGTTGCCTCTAGCACATTTTTTTTTCCAGCTATCCTTTCGTTCAGAAGCATTTTAAAAGAAATAAATAGGAGATTTTGTTTTGGTATTTTGTTGTCTAGTTTTAATGTTGGAATGTTACACTTTTCCAAAAATCCCCTCTACTGGAATATTGATGTGTTTTTCCGTGGAGAAGTGGTCTGTGTTAATGTTAATGAAAAAGTTGTTTGGTGGAACTTCAAAGACTGTGAGGTTTTCACTTTCACGTGGTGCCCACATCGAGGTATTGTGATAGGAGAACACGTTGTGAAGACAGACCCTCTGCTCTGGTGCTAGACCAAAAGAAGAAAAAAAAGAATTCAGTTGGCCGCAGTCTTCGGTTTACTTTCTTGTTTCTGGAATTTATTCTGCAAGGCATATGCACTTATTTTCCAAACCTATTTGTCCAAACAGAAGCTATGATAACAGGCCCTTTGTCTAACTCTGCAAGTACCTGGTGGGTTTTGTGTGATGTGGTAAACTCAACCTTGTTGTAGGAAAACATACAGCTGGTGAGACATGTTTGCTGTATGTAAAGTTGCCATTGCTGTGGTGAATCAAACCTACAACAATCAGCACTCAGTTTAATTTAAATTGGCACCGTATGCTATGTGATTTTTTTGTTTCTAGTTTGTATAACACCTCAGTGTTTATTTAGCGTATTTCTGTTTTTTTGCTGACCCAATGCTGTGTTGCCTGTTCGCCTTTTGATTAGTTTTCTGTTAGGCTGCTATAAGGTTCGTTTTGGACTGAAGGACAGAAAATGGACAGATTTTTTAGGAGTGCAACAGAGATGTGTAAATATTATATTTAAAAGAATAAGCAAAACAATAGTCTGACCGTGGGAAGGAATATGTTAGATGTGAAGTCACACTGTAAAATCATTTATCAAAGCCAAAACCCTCACTAGAATTCAAAGTCACAAAAACAGACTTAACCAGAGAGTTTCCCTAATGCTTTCATTTGTGATTGTCACAAGCAGAGTTGGAGTAGCAATCCACTGTAAAGTAATAATTACTTTATCTCAAATTGTAATGGGATTGCTAATCGCATAACCGATTACTTTATGTTAATGTTATTCTCTAAACCCATGCAAATACATAGTAATTGGGGAGTACAAGGATGACTCCCAAATATCCTTTCAGTATTTTAATAAGAAGAAAATACCTAATAATACTGAACGTAAACTCAGCACTTAAACAAATAAACTACAAGACTTACGTAAGCACTGTGTCATTTGAAACATATAATCCAACGACTAGAGGCCTTTAGTTCACAAAAAGAATTTCTTAATAAAAAAATAAATCTTAATGATTATAAGAATGACTTAAACACTCAAATATTTTCAAACATGGAGATAGTGGAATTATTGCTAGTGTAGTAGCCAGCAGATGTGAGCACTTGTGTCGGCTGGGGCCTGCTGCAGTATTTATGTTTGTGAATCTCTGTCTCTCCCATCTTGGTGCTTCTTACACTATCAAATAAGGAATGTGGTGGTCAAATGTAATGTAATAAACTCTATTACATTCACTAACAATTAAGGTAAAGATTCAGTTAAGTTACTTGTATACAGACTTCTCCATTTTCACTGGAACATTAAACATGTGACGAAAAAATCACAACACTTCAGAGTTTTCATTTGATAAGATATCAAAAATGTGTTTGCCTTTGTATGAGCTCCTTCTTTAAGAGTATGTACATCACAAGTCACATAATTATTAATGTAGCAATCATACATTTAATCGTAAAGTTCCCAGAAAATACACCACAATACATTTCACTCCGTCACCAGTTAACATTATTTCAGTGCACTGTAAAATTTAAAAATTGTTATCAACAACAATAACAAAAATAACATTTATTTATATAGCACATTTTCATACAAATGATGTAGCTCAAAGTGCTTTACAAATGAAGAAAGAAAAAGAAAAATATAAAAATAAGATTAGGCAATACTAAGTAACAAAGAATAAAGTAAGGTCCGATGGCCAGGAGGACAGAAAAAACAAAAACAAAAAAGTCCAGAAGGCTGGAGAAAAAAAAAAAACGAAATCTACAGGGGTTATGAGGCCACGAGACCACCCTGGTTATCTTTCTTTAAAATCTTGATTCCTGAATAAAACCAAAGTTAGCATCAACACAATCCTGAAAAAAAATTAACTATGTTGTAAAGTAAAACACACTGCAAAATTCAATGCGCTACACACTGGCATGAAAGAACGGAGCGGTGGATGAAGATCAGGCAGCCGCACTTGCCTTCTCAAATGTTATGTGAAATGGAATACCTTCAGTTCAAGACACTTACAACATTGACATATTATTTGTATAAGAAATATGTGTAATGCAATTACTGATATTCTACTTAACTTAGTACCTGTAATGTGATTACAAGAATTTAAATTGTAATACATTACACCCTATCCATACTTTGAAATATGTTACTTTGTACATTCTCACCCTAAAATCTGGTTGTGAATCACAGTAAGTCCTCTTAAAGTCTGAACACTTGTTACAACTGAGATGGTCATCTTATTTATAATGGCTGCCACAATTCATTTTGTTTTAATTGAAGACCACCCCTCCTCCTCATTTATTGGTCAGGAGTCCTTTCTTCAGTTCATAGGTTTCATTTTTATGGTGTGCACTGATCACTCTAGAAGTATTTCTTTTACAATAGTTTAGCAAAGAAGCATGCATTCAGCATGCTTTGTGCATACAACTGGATAACTGACATGTAGATAATGCAGCACACGCAATACGTTTTGTTATTTTTCATGGATATTTTTCACATCACTTGCTATTGTACAGCATTGGTCACTCTTGGTTTGTATTATAAACTTTTTTCTTCCCATTCTGATTAAAAAATTGTGATTAAAAATTTTTCTTGGCCACCACTGTCAAAGTATTTGAGGTATGTAACATACAAAGAAATACAGTATATCATTTTTGGGAGGAGTATTCCTTTAATCTTTTAATACTAACTTTCCTTCCTGTTTACTGGCCAGCATTCTTCTGGTGCATGAATATTTGACCTGTGCTACTAACATATAACATCAGTAATCCAGCAGGCCTTGACACATAAATGATTTTTTTTTTTCTTCTTACTCGTTCACCTGGATAGTGCAAGTTTATATTTGACAGTATTTCACATGTGTTGTCTTGCTAGTTGTGGTCTTACAGTAAATGCCCAGCCATTCAATCTGGTTATCTTTTATTTAGTCTAAAGTTTGGTTTAATTCAATACAGCTATTTTTATACTTTGCTAGCCCACTAACCGGCATGGTGGCGCAGTAGGTAGCGCTGCTGCCTCACAGTTGGGAGACCTGGAGACCTGGGTTCGCTTCCCGGGTCCTCCCTGCATGTTCTCCCCGTGTCTGCGTGGGTTTCCTCCGGGCGCTCCGGTTTCCTCCCACAGTCCAAAGACATGCAGGTTAGGTGGATTGGTGATTCTAAATTGGCCCTAGTGTGTGCTTGGTGTGTGGGTGTGTTTGTGTGTGTCCTGCGGTGGGTTGGCACCCTGCCCGGGATTGGTTCCTGCCTTGTGCCCTGTGTTGGCTGGGATTGGCTCCAGCAGACCCCCGTGACCCTGTGTTCGGATTCAGCGGGTTGGAAAATGGATGGATGGATGGATATCCCACTAACACTGACTGTCCACAGTTATTAGCCAATCAGTCTATGAGACTAGTACCAGTGTCACAAAGAGTCTTTGATGCTAATAAATTGGTCCTTTACTAAACTGGCCAAAGAAAAAAGGAGTGTAAGGAGTGAAACATATTTCAGACACCAACAGAGGGCATCCCAGTATGAAGGCTGTCCAGCAGATAGCTGTGTAGTAGTAGTGGTGTGTAGTAGTAGTGGTGTGCCATGCGTGTTTAGTTCTCACAGTGAAAGACATGAATGATTTGCAAAAAGGGCTTATTATATTTGGTTATAGCAAAGGGTACAGTGTACAGAAAGTTGGCAACATTACAGTTGTGTCAGAGTGTACTGTCCTACTGGTCTTTCAGCAGGGGCATTCTATACATTGCAATCAACTGCTAATCGTCACTAGAACTGCAGTCAAAAGATGGTGCTCACAGTTAAGAATTATTTCCATGTGATACACACTGATGGCAAACTGCCTTGCCACCGGGCAAGAATTGCTGCAGTCAATGTAGGCCCACAAGAAGCCACTCAGAATAAAACTGCATGCCATGGATACCTGGAGCAAAGTACTGCACAGTTACGATGGGCGTGGAGCCACAAACACTGGACTGTTGACGCCTGCAACTGTGTTATCTGCTGTGATGAGCCGGTTTTCGCTTGTACTTAAATGACGAGAAGTGAGGGGTACATTGTGAACCACAAGAACCCTTCCTTGAGGACCATATGCAAGGTGCTTTTCAAGAGGGAGGCTGCCCTCTGATGTTCTGGAAGTGTTTCAATTACGAGGAAATAGGTCCTGTGGTTGAGGTGACGACACTCTTGAATCAAAAGGGCTATACTTGGCATCTGGATGACATTGTGTTACGTTTTGTGCTTCAAAGACCAGAGAGAACACACATCCAACATGACGACATTCTGACGTATACTCCCATTTCAACAGACCTGCAAAATCTCCATATTTAAATCCCATAGAAAATCTGTGGGACTATTTGGAGCAAAAAGTGAAGTACCAACAAAGCAATCTGATCAGTCTGGCCATATTACGGGATTTGGTACTGGAAGAGTGGATAAAAATTGAAGTTGCTTACATCCACATACTGGAAGCATTCATACTTGATAGAATTGCAGCTGTTCTTTGACCTTATATAAGAGCAACACGCTTTAAGATAAGATTTAGTAAGGGATGGCTAATTTTTTTGTCCAATGTGCTTATTTCATGAACAGTACCTCATGCAAATTAAACAATACTAAAAACTGAAACCAAGGCAAAGCTAGTGTTCTCCATTTCAGCAACAAACACAGCCCCTTTACTCAAGCTGTAGTTTTTTTTCTCTCTCTTCAGTTCCTTAAATAATTTTCCTAGGCCACTAATTCTAACAACAATCCCAAACATTCCCCAAATCGAAAAAGCTTATCAGATCATATAATATATACAACAATGACAAGACATTAAATGCCTGGCTGCTCCTTCAGTGCCACACAGCACTTGTACATTCACTCACAGTTGGTATTGTTAGCCAGGCATCCTACTCTCTCCTCCCTTTAGATACGTATGTACAATAATGTTAGTATTAAGCTTGATATGTACAGATGTGAAAAGAGCATTCTAGAACATTGTCTGAATGAGAAACAACTGCAAATCATATCAGACTTCTGCAAGCAGACAACAGATTGTAGACAAAGTGAAAGCATAGCAGACATTGCCATTTGGATTGCAAATATCCAAACAGACAGACACAGAAAGTAAAGGTAAAAACAGAATGTGCGATGTGAGGTTTTACACAATAAATCATGTGCTTTTGAAGTAATAATAGCCATAACAGATATAGTGACTACACTTAAGAGCTTTGTGATGGAACAAGTAAGTAATGAGGAGGAACCACAAACTGTAATTCAAAAGACTTAGCAAATATTAAAAATGCAAGAAATTCTTGAGAAAATGAAATTGAATATATAAGAGATACAGTGCTACTGAGGTGGTGAGCACAAAGTGCTACATACAGTGTAAGCAAAAAGAGAATAAATTATAGATACAAGACAGAAAGTACTGAGCTACAAGGAGAAATATTAAACAAGATTTAGGAGTTTATGTTCATTCTGTGCAGTCATCTTTTAGTCAAAGTGGAAAAGCAATAAATAGTCTAATAAAATGTTAGGGTCTATTTTAAAATCTGTATATAAATCAGGCAATGCTATGATTAAGTTGTGCAATGCACTTGTGAGGCTGCATTTGGCGTTTTTCCACCTCAACTCTGAATTATGCACTCAAGGGCATTTGAGCAAAGTAAGAATAATCATAATAAAAGTGTAAATCAGGAAGCACTTCTTTACTCAGAGGACAGTACAGGGGCGTCATGTATAACACTGTGGGTAGAATTGACACTAAAACATGGCGTTTGGACAGAACTAGAAATGTCCATAAAACTGTGTGTACGCCAAGTTCCACGCACTTTCCCTTTATAAATCCCAATGAACGTGAAATTTAATGCATGTGAATGCGCCTACAGCCCCACCCCAACTCCTCCCAGAATTTTGCATATTTGAATATTGTAACAAAGGCGCTATACCAGTGCCTGACCCGACACAGACAGATGCAGGAGGCACATTGATAAAACAAATAAATGTTTTATTTTTCTTTTCTTCTGCCTGTGGGTAACACCTTCCCCATTCCCACAGGCACAACACAGTCCCAATACAAGCACAATACCACACAATATTTTAATCCTTGTCTTTTTCTCCTCCACTGCTCCTCAACAAGCTTCGTCCTCCTCCTCCCAACTGGCCACTGGAGTAGTGGCTGCTGGCTCCTTTAATAATGCACTCAGAAGTGCTCCAGGTGCTTGATGACTTCATTTCCGGCAGCACTTCTGGGTATGATGGAAGAACTGCCCATAAGGGTTCAGCAACTCCAGCTGCAGCACCCCCTGGTGGCGCCCAGGATCCCAACAGGTTTGTACCAAACTCCAATTCCCATGAAGCCCTGCAGGACTCCGAAGCACCACTCCAGCCCGGTGGGGTTGCCATCTAGCATCCTGGGGGAGTTAACATACCGGCCACACATGCTCCCCTGGTCCTCCCAGCGTGGAGGCGTCCCAGCCAGGTAATGGCCCTGGCCGCATGCTACAATATGCAAATCAATATAAATAGCTCCTGCAGTTCAGTGTTTTGATAAAAGTCAATGGCAAAAGCACACGGAAAAAAGAATTTCAGCGAATGTGAAGTGGAGGCAAGGAAAAATGTATATTTATTGTCTTAAGCAGTGGTATAAGCAACAAAATGAAGTTATTGAGTAATACAGCGTGTCAGAGAAAGTCACATAGTGACCAAAATAAAAAAGCAGTGGTCAGATATCAAAGTTGATGTGAAAAGTGAGTTGCACATCACCATCTGTTTATTCTGTTTCAGACTGTATTACAAAAGATGACCCCCGAGCCAAGGACATGACTGTAGGTGCTGCTGTACCCAGCACATCTTCAGCCACTGGCTGCACACACACCTCTGCCTCGGAAACCACCGGGGGACCATCTGGCTGTGTGCCGACAGACACTGTTTTGGAGATACATAATGCAATAGTGGATGCTGCAAGAGATGTGGCCAACAAACTAAGGAATATAAGGGCTGTACTATGTGATATTGACCACAAATTAAATGAATTGGTTAAAAAATAAATGCTGCATCTGATTCCCTGTTTTTACATCCTGCTAATTGTAAAGCTGTCTGATTTGGCTGATCATTTGGTGGGTCAGAGTCAGGTTCATCATATCACATCATTTCAGTTACAGGAATGTCACGATTGTGTGCCACATTATGCAGCATGCTACATTATTGCACAATGTGACACACTTTGTGTGCACCATAGAGCAGCACATTAATAGAGTAGAAATGCTTTCTATTTACATAAGCAAATTCTCTGATGTCGCCTTTATAGTGTAGTGTTTGCACCAAGCACCACAACAGATCGATTCTCTTCACATGGCTCTTTGAGGTGACTTGCTGTTCTTAAAAGGACTGCTTGCCTTTTGCCACACTAGTTGAAAAAAGCACCTGCGACTGTGCAGAGCTGCCATTTTTATAGGCTCTCTTGATATAGATGATGTAATGCCAGCTCATTCTTTTTCTGATTCACCCCTGGCTGATGTATCTTGTCCTGGGTTGTTGCAATAGCAATATGCATGCAGTTGACCACTCCAATTACATTTGGAAAACTGGACAATATGCCAGTATGATAGCTGAACCTCAGATTCACAAACAGCAATGTGGAGTTTACCCTGGCTGTGGAACAATAGACCATTTCTTTGTCCCTCTACATACACTTGAGAAATTTACAGGAGTTTGCCAATCCTGTGTTCAAGTGCTTTGTGGGCTTGGAAATGCCTATGGCCATATACCCCATGTTATAATGTGGAAGGTGCTACAAGAGCAAGGGCTTTGAGTGCTGCTGGTGCATGTCATGCACTCCCCAAGTTTGTCATTAAGTAAAAAAAGTGTTTAATGTGAAAGTAAGACTACACCAAGAGAACATGTTTCCTCCCCTCCAGTTAATGATTTTTTAGAGTTAAGAGTTGGGAACATTTGGACTGGATCTCTCTCACTTAAAGATGATGTTGTGGTCTTGACAACAATAGGCTTTGAACTTGGGTGGACGTGGTAACAGATTTGAGCTAAAAATGATTCAATTAGGATGCCAAATTTGTATGTCCAAATATAAGGTTGTGGTCCTGTCCCAGAATTGTCCCTTACAGATACATTTGAACAACTGCTTCAAATACGGGAGTTTAGGTACCTTGGGTTTTTTCCACAAGTGAGGGTAAATGTTCTTCAGTTATTTCATATAAGATTATCTTGGCTGCAAGAAGAAACACAATGTATTGATATCTTTTATGGAAAGGATACCAACGGTGAAATGTCCTGGAAGAGAGGCCAGGCTGCTGAACATCTCCAGAGGCTACTATTCTGAGGAACACATTATAATGGAAGAATATTAGGGGTATAGGTTATAGGGTACATTGCACTAAAGAATAATAGCCCCCAAGCTTAATAATTGTCAGTCAGCTACACACTGAAATCATCAGGTTTTTGCAGAGCCTTTAAATGTATGTTGGCAGTTGGAACTGCAACTGGGGACATCTGGAGATTTAAAATGGTGTCCCCAGGTGTTCTATAAGATATCCCTGACCCCAGAAATGGTTTAGGCTTGGCACTTACAAGTAGCTTCAGAAAAAGGGCATTTTAAAAAGGTTTTTAGCTTCTTGGCTTCTTATATAATAACGACAGTACTGCCAAGGAGATTACTTTCAATTCCAAAAAGTGACCAGTAAAAAGAATAGTGTCTCTCAAAACTCAAATTTAGCTAGGAAGCAACAAAGCAACATAAACACTACACATCTAGCAGGGCAAGAACCACTTGGCATGTAAATTGCCTTTTTCCTTCTGCAGTCATCTGACTCAGTGACAACTTTTAATTCATCTTTGTCTTCTCAAGTCCTCAAAAACAACTATTCAACCTAACTTCTGTTAACCTTAAAAGATTTATACAGGAATGCTATATTATACATTTGAGTATAGTTTTGTGCATTAATTAGTTTTTTACTATAGTAGCATTTGCTTTTGTTGTAATAATGCTGTAAAGATGTCATATATTGTATATTAAATTGTTGCTTGTACTTTACTCTTTTTATACCGATGGCTGTAATATTAAATTGCAATCAAATAGGTGGCCTGCCAGTAAAGTTTGGATTTAAGTTCCAGCTTTTGCCATTCACAAACTGTTTTATTATGAAACACATTAATGAAGTCTCTCAATTATAAAAAAAAAAAAGCTTGCAATGAGACGAGACTTTTTTCCGGGGACGAGACGTGATCTTTTGAAGAGAGACAGAGAGACAGAGACATTTTCACTTCCCGCAAGACGGACAAGTCACATCATACTTACAACCTTCAGAAGCAAGTCCCATGATACACATGCAGAGCAGGTTAGAGATAACGGAAGTAGGAAAATTCGAAAGTCTCAAAAAAATGAGAGTAAAGATTGCATTAGTGCAAACAAACTGAAAATATTACTTGGGGAAATAACGGAACGGCAAAAAGAGATATTCAGGTGCCGTACAGGCTTTTAAACATTTGAAGCGCCGCACAAAATTCAGATTGTGCGACACGTAGCAGCAGCTGCTCGAGCAAAGAGGAGGTAAAAAAAAACACCTGTTACTGGTTTCCCAATGTATCACCATTTAAGAGGGGTTTCGGAGGAGCGGCCGCATCTCCTTGGGGTACGTTCAGCCCCTTCTTCACAACGGCGGGGAGAGGTAGATGAGCAACTTTCAGATCACGTGGGACAGCAGCAGCAGCAGCTGCTCGAGCAAAGAGGAGTTTAAAAAAAAACAATGTACTTGTTTCCCATTGTATCACCATTTAAGAGGGGTTTCGGAAAAGCAGCCTCTGGCAGGGGGCAAAGCCCCCCAGTTGTCTAAAAAAATGAAACAGTGCTACACAAAATAGATTTGCTCTTTGCAAATGTAAAAATAAGTCTATTTATTTATTTAGTGTATGCTTTGACTGAAACAACATAGACAGAATGAACATTAGTGGGCCTTCAGACAGCTTTCTCTTATTTTTGAATGCCCTTCACAAATTAACACTAATTTGCAATCTGCTACTCTGTGTGCACCAATCACAGTCAACTGAATACAATAAAGAGTTAATAATCTATCTTCATATTACTACATATTTACAACATCCATAATAGGATACAAGTGAGTTTGGACTTTTTAGGTAATAAAGTGAACCAAACTGCATTCCTAATATTTCATTAAATTGGGTTCTTCTCTTCATAATGTTAAACAAGAACCTATCTGTGCTTATACTCATAATATAGATCTGATGAAAATCTGCAAAATTAACTGTAAATGTTTAGTGTGTAACTTCACTTCCATGGTACTGAATTTCATCATTTTGCTGTTTTTAACTGAAAACATGCTAGTTTTGTCAAAATTATCACAGTTCAAAATACATTTAGGCAGTCTAGCAGCCAACGCAAAAGGGATATTGTGAATGGTTGAATTATGTTTGGTTGGGTTTCTGTATAAAGAAATGCGTATTTAAGATTAGTTTTACATTACAAGCAAGTTATTGCAGTATAAGGTATGCTACTGTATACACCAAAAAATAACAATGTCAGATATTGAGACAAATTACTGATGGAAAATGACCTACTAAACCTAGAAGAGATTGTCAAATGTAAAATTTTGGTATCCCAATGATACACTTTTCTATTCTTACTATGAGAATAAAATAACACATTTCATTGTTTGGACAAATAGTATCTTGTTGCCCTAAATGAAGCACTGCAATCTGTCCTTTCTAAGCTTAGGAGTGATTTATTTTTCAATATTGGCAAATCTATACATCTACTTTCTAAATCAACTTAATCCAAGTATTTCAAACATTCAATTCAATATACTGTACATTACAGGATATCATTTACAAATACTCATATTTATCATATAATGTATACAGATTGAGATGATAAAGTAGCACAATGCTTACAGTTGCTGCCTCACAGGTCCTAAGTCTTGCATTCAAGCCCAGGTCCTGCTCATTATCTGCCTATATGGGGTTTTCACTCTTATTCTAAAGATGTGCAGGTGAAGTTAACTGACTACTCTCAACTAGCCTTCAGAGTGTATGTGACTGACACCCCAGAGATGGCTGCTTCATTCCTTGTACTCTGTGATCTGGTCCACATGCCTCTGAGTTGGGTTAAGCACGTTTGTGAAAGTATAGATGGCTGGCATATGTTTTGGTGGCACAGGGGATCTAAAATCCAGCACCCTCAGTGTCTATATGGAGTTTGCAAATGTTCCCTCTTTCCTGCATTTTTTCCCCTTCTGGTACTCTAATTTTCCTCACACATCACGAAGAAGTGCAGGTTAGGTGAGCAGATGATCCTAAAACAGCCATAAGGACTAACAGAGCTGCTTACTGCTTTGCACCCAATGCTGCAAGCTCCCCCTAAACAAGCAGATTCAGAAAACGGATAGATGATTATAACATGTACTGTACACAATGTAAGATATTTGGAAATGTATCATTTATTAACAAAAACGTAACTAAGAAAATATATTGTGGTAAGACATTACACAGATAGACAGACACCAAATGTCAACACACACTGTTTATTTTCTTCTTCTCATAGTTGTGGAATATGACCCGGACACAGACAGACGGAGAGCATTTTAAAGTCCACTGCACATTTATTATACATATTTACATTGTCCATAGTGCACAACCCAGTGCCCCGGCACCAATCTCCCCTTAAGTCCTTGGCCACACAACACAATGCCTTCAGACTCTCAGGTCTGCCTCCACTCCTCTCCTCCGAGCTCCATGCTACTCCTCCCGACTCTTGCCCCTGACTGGAGGGAGGCGGCCCCTTTTATACACCACGGATGGGCTCCAGGTTCTTCCCGACACTCTCTGAGGACACTCCCCTGTGTGGCGGAAGTGCCGGCTGTGATCCCGGAAGCCCTCCGGGTGTCCCCAGTCTTCTCCCCCCCCCCAGCACTTCCTGGTGTGGCGGAAGTGCTGGGGGCCCAGGTCCTTCAGGCATGGGGGCGCTCCCTGGTGGAGACCATGGGCCCCTACGGGGTTGGGCTTCCAAGCCCTGCACCCGTGGCCCCCAAAGGAACCAGGGCGGTCGCCCTCTCGTGGTCCGGAGGAGGCATCAGCCCTCCTCCTGTCTTCCTGGGTGTCCCAGCCGCGTGCCACACAGTACACAAACCACCACAATAAACCCAGCTCACAGTCCTTCTCTTTCTTTTCCTTTTCTTTCCTTCTGCCGCCTCCACTCCTCCAATCGCAAACTCCGTCCTTTGCCTCCTGACTCCGGCTCATCTAATGGAGTGAGGTGGCCCCTTTTATTCTGCCCTGGGTGTGCTCCAGGTGCTTCCTGATGATCTTCTGACAGCACTTCCTGGTGTGGCGGTAGTGCCGCATGAGCACCTGAAAGCACTCCGGGTGTGCCTGGAATCTCTTCCGGCAGCACTTCCAGTTGTGGTGGAAGTGCTGCAGTCCAGGGCTCCATAATCCTCCAGGCGTCCCCTGGCAGTGGCCACGGGCCCCAACAGGGACGAGCTTCTAAGCTCTGATCCCGTGGCCCCCATGCAGACCAGGGTGGCTGCCCTCTTGTGGCCCAGGGGAGGTATTGTCCCACTCCCGGTCCTTCCAGGCATCCCGGTTGGGCAGGGTCCCCAGCTGTCTGCCACAATATATTCATAAAATTTTATTACATGAACCTAAAGAAAAATGAAAACATATTTTCCTGAAAAGGTAATGGTGTTTTACACTTATAATTTTATTTTTATACTTTCCAGTTGTGTTTTTTGGATGCACATGAATGTGATGAACATATGATGGCTTTAAATTCCATATGTTTCATCAACCTGTATTTCTTCTAATCACAACTGCATGCAGCCTTCTACTTTTACTTTCTCATTACTCATTTTTCCCAACGTTTTGGACTGGATTCACTAGGAAGAGAGCAAATTAGCATGAGGGCAGATATCAAAAGCTGCTATGGAAACGAGCACAGATGCAGCCTGTTCATTTGAATGATGCCACGGCAATGTGAGCTGCATTGTGCTTGTGGGACATTCAAGCAAATCCCAGTAATTATCTTCTTGTAAAACAGAACTTTTTGAATCAGAGGTTATGTGCCACATTTACAAATAGGCATTACTGGCGTATTTTGCACTATTTTTCAAAATACATTTGTTTACTGAAACTGCTTTGTCCATTACAGGATCGTGAGGTGAAAAATACTGTTCATCTTCCAAATTATTTTAATATAAGACAATGTGGTGCCTTCTTATACATAGCATACTGTATGGAATAAACAGTGCAAACTTCTAATTGAGTTTCTATGTAAATATTTCAAAGACACATTTTTCAAATATCGAAGTACTACTATGATAACACAACACAGGCAACTACAATAGTTGACGAAAACAAAGTAAAAAACATAATTTACTTAGACTTTCAAAAATCCTTTAATACAGTCCCACACCAAAGATTAATTTTGAAACTAGAACCTGTAGGCACCAGAGGTAACCTACTAAACTGGATCTGAAGTTGGTTAACCGACAGGAGTCAAAGAGTACCGATAAGAGGAGAACACTCCATATGGAGTGAGGTCATCCATGGAGTTCCTCAGGGGTCTGCCCTGGGATTGTAACTTATTCTGATTTATATTAATGACATTGATTCCAGTATAATCAGTAAACTTGCGCAATTAACAGATGATGCCAAAATTTTAGGAATGGAATGCACTGGAGGAGGCAGCCAAAACAACTCAAGACTTTTACAAGCTTCAGAACTGGGCAAACACTTGAAAAAATGCAGTTAAATGTAGAAAAGTGCAAAGTGCTACGCAAAAGCAAAAATAACATCAACTAAAAATACAAAATAGCAGACATTGCCCTAAAGGAAGCAACCTCTAAAAAGCAAGAAGCTGTTAACAAGGCAAATAAAATGTCAGGTTATATCTTAAAAACTACTGAAAATAAATCAAGGGAATTTATGCTCATATTATATAATGCATTAGTGAAACCACATCTGGAGTACTGTGTGCAGGTCTGATCACCATGCTATAAGAAAGACAGCAGCATGTGAAGCCGTGCTGAGGAGAGCAACCAGCATGTCAATTTCCCCTTGGGATTAATAAAGTATCTATCTATCTATCTATCTATCTATCTATCTATCTATCTATCTATCTATCTATCTATCTATCTATCTATCTATCTATTTATTTAAGAACATGGACTACTCCGACAGACTCAGAGAATTAAACTTGTTTAAGAGACTGCATAGGGACCTAATCCAAGTCTTCAAAATACTCAAAGGCTTTGATCAAGTAGATCCAACAACAATTCTACCAACTTGCTGGTGAATCGTGTACTTGAGGAAACCAGTGAAAATTAAGGGAAAGTGCATTTAGAACTGAAGCTAGGAAGCACTTTTTTACTCAAAGAGTTGTGGCAATTTGGAACAAATTACCAAGACATGTAGTTGAAGCAGAAACCTTAACAACTTTAAGAAGTGTATTGGATGAGATATGTGGACAACTTACTGTAGCTATTACTAAACAAATAAGCCTGATGAACTGAATGGTCTCCTTTCATTTGTCAGATTTCTTATGTTCTTATGTAACACTGCCCCACAGAGGTTTGCTTATCATTATCCATATTTGGTTAATTGAAATGGGGTTTTAATTAATAAGAAAATTATTACATCGCCATTAATGTTTTCATTTCCACTGATGATAAAGTTTATTTAGAACACTGAAGAGGTACAGTAAGAGATTGAAACATGAATTAGTATTGTTTCCTGCCACTGCCCTTTCAGAATCTATGAAGAACACTGCTGGGAGCTCAGCACTACACACCTCAGTTAGCCACCATGGGCTTCTACATGTATACAGTATGTGATTAGGAGTTTAAGGTAAGCTTTGTACTTTTCAAACATTCAAAAGTCTGAATCCAAGTTTTAAACCACTTGCCAAAGAAAGCAAAAATATACAGTCTAACCCTGACAATTTCCTCCACACATAATATTTTAAGAACATTAAGATACAAATATGATTAAACATGTGAAAGGGATCCAGGGGCTTTGGGATAAAAGAGAACAGAAAGCAGGTGTGTATTTCTTTAAGCTTGATTTCTAACCAAAACCACTCCAACAGACAATGCAAATTTATAGATTACATATAACTTTAAAAATGAAGGGACAGGTTTCCTGAGATACTCTCTGCTGCCAGTAGATTGTTAGAAAGACAGAAAGCATGCATAGCCTGCAAGGATCATCACTCCAGAAAAAGAGTGATCCCTACCTACAGTGTTTCTTATTTAAACATTTAAATGTGTATGATAGCATCACTTATTTTGAAAAACAAATAAGAGAATGCCAGAGTGGATGGGCATCAATAGATGAAAAATGTAAATATTAACAATTCATCTTGTGCATGTCCTGCTGAATGCTAACTATGACACTGACCACCTAAAGAGATTTTCTTTCTACCAAAAATATCCTTTATATAGGAGTGGTTGAGCACTCGATACTGTGTCATCATCAGGGTGTAAAGTGAATGCAGTTGGCAATGGAGCTGACTGTTTTAGTTTTATTATTAGACTCAGAATTGGAGACAAGATTGCCCTGGTGAAGCCACAATGTTATCTGAAACAAGCAAAGATGTGTTCAATGAATAGGTGTAAACACAAAAATATGGGTTAAAGCAAATTATTATTTAGAAAACAAATACAGGTCAAGCTACAGAAGCAAAGAGAGAGATTGGAATCTAGTGCTAAAAACAAATTTGAGAAATGGGAAGGGTATTTAGCTATTGTCACTTAATAAAGTCTGGAGAAGTGCAATGTATCTCCACTTTGAAAAACTATTGCCTCATAATAAGAGATGCCAAATGGAACAGCAAATTTGTTTTCTTTCTCTCTTTCTTCATACAATACTGCATCATTTGCAGAGTTTATGTTCAGTCATTCCGCAAGAGAAATCACTAACTGCAATTTGTGACGGTGGAAGTCAAACACTAATTGGTCTGCTTGGGAACATTCCTGGGTTGGTGCCATGCTTGTCAGAAATTATCAGAAGAAGGCAGAGAAAAGTAGCAAGCCATAAGATAGCTACTCCTGAGGAGATAACACATTTTCAGTTGCATTAGCAAGGTCAACACTTCTTATGAATAAATATAAAAGATCATTGCCTCAATACAATGCAGAAATATGAACAACATAAGTATCATTTGAGCATAACCCCAAAAAAATATTCTCAATAATATTACTGTAATACAAAGACAGAGACGATATGTCTATAAATAGAAGAGAATTTGGTATCTACATATACATTGCAGGGGTCATATCTTTACAGATAAAATATGACAGATTTGTTTAATATGTATGTGCACAAAGAAATTGTAGTTAACCTTACAGGACTTGAAGTTATAATTTATTTTGGCAACTTCCTTGTCTTTTGTACTGTGTATGAGTATGATGGTACAAACTGATAGGCCCACAACATCTCCACAGGGCTCAACAGTGTCACCTGGCATTCCAGGAGCAGCATCCTTCACTTTTAACCAACCTGCCAGTTGACTGACAACTTGTTGCCCACCTGGCATTCCTTATCTTCAGTCAGCACCAGTTGAAGTTTTGTTCAGCCACCTCAGATAAGGACCTGATGACTTGTCAGACAGCCTGTCCTTGGAGTCCCATCCTTTTTAATATGCTGATGGTAGTTTTGGCTATAAATCCTTAGCAGCCAAACTCTATGGGAAGCACTTTTGTCCTCTAGCCACATTGTACTTGTTCTACTTCAAGATTGGGCTATTTCAGACTCTAGTGCTCATGTGCTTCAACTGCTGCCTCCTCCAAAGGCACAGTTAGTTCCACAGTATACAGTTGACAAGTTGCCAATAAAATCAAATCTGACCTGGGACTGCTTGTAATAATCTATGGTGGAAATGTGAGCTTCTGACAAATACCAACCTACACTTTCCAGCCTCACATGCAGTATCCAGTAGGTTTAATTCCCTTTTAATAAGTCAGTGAAGTAAGAGAAACCAAAAATCAGGGGAGGGAGTGCACTGAAGACTGTCCGCCTTCCTTTAGGGTCAGTTCCACTTGCCAGCCATCAGATATATATGATTCTGCCACCGGGTATATCACCCTTGGTTGGGGTGCTTTTGTAGCCATTAAGGATTTACATTAGAGTTGAATGTGTCTGACAGAAAGGGCAAGCTGTTCTATCAATTTAGCAAATATAGATCAGTCCATTAGCCCAGCATTAACTGACTAACTGAACCCACCTTGCCATATTTGGAGTCAAACACATATTATCTCAGATCACTCTCCTGAACTGAATCCATGTAAGCCTTGCTTCATTCAGAAGCTTCTATGATTATTGTAAGGCAGGCATGTAAGGATGTACCAAAAATGCAATTAATTATTCTTAAAGGCGGGGAACACCACCTAGAGGTGATAGAATAAACATTTCTTCAAATTTGAAATAAGACTAAATTATATATTATAGATCATGAGTGACCACCTCCGATCCTGGAGAGCCACAGTAGCTACAGGTTTTCATTCTAACTATTTTCTTAATTAGTGACGAGTTTTTCCTACTAAATAAAGTTTGTGGCTGCTATGACTCTGCCGGGTAAACGGGTTATGGGTGAGCCGGGGAGACGAAGAAGGAGATGGGCGGGGATCTGAAGGAGCCAGTGATTGCATTTTTAACCTCTGCTTTTAATGGATTTACTTATTTATGGATTTTTTGAGCACTGCACTGTGGACACTGTTTTTGGTTTTGTTTTGATTCTTTTTAATAAAAGCACAGAACACTTTTTACACCATCCCCTTGCTCCATGTGTGATTTGTCCCACTCTGTCAGCTCATTCAATCATAACTATTGACGGTGTTGGGTTCGAGAGGCTTCCAAATGTGAAGAGGGAGCTTGGAGTGGACCTGCATCATCGCAGTAACTTCATTTAATTTATTTTCTATCTAAGACTCTACCTTTTGTTTTTTTTTTTTTTATCTTTTATTGAATTTATTGAAAGCATGTAACGTTCCATATAATCAAGTCAAACTTAACAAAACTAAATTTAATTCTACGCCCACTCATGAGAAAGAGAGGAAGGCCAACAGCCAGAGTAAAACTTTGAGTATATTAAAGAGGGAAAGGAGTCCTTCTCCCCAATATAAAAGTTTATTCTAAAATGTTATTGATTAGATCCTGCCAGGTTTTAAAAAAGTTTTGAACAGATTTTCTGTATTGTATTGGTCCAGAATGCACCTCCAAAACATGTGACCCAGTGACGCTAGAGCTCGATTGCAACTTTCACAGGTTGGATCTTGCCCTGGAAACATTTTGGGCAATTTTAAATGAGATGGATGTGCTTAATTAAAGATTTTAAGTTGAACAATTGTATGCTTTGCGCATATGGAGATAAAGTGAATTATGTGCATGGCTACATCCCACTCCTTTTCTGAAATGTTGAATAAGAGATCCTTTTTCCACTGTACTCTGGGATCTTTAAAAGGAAGTGACTTTAAAATGGTTTTACATATTACAGAAATGCTGTCTTAATCTTCAAGACTTTTTAAAATCAGGGCTGGGCAACACTGGTGCTAAGGGGCTGCAGTGGCTTCAGATTTTTGTTCCAACTCAAGTGCTTTGTGAGAAACCATTCATTACTGATGAAGCACGTATTGTTCAAATGACATTTTTCTGCTTCATTTCAGTTGTCCTGCTTGTTAAGATTATGAACCATTAATTGCTTATTTTAGTCTTAAAAATCTGTATTCATTTTTTTAACTGCTCCTTATTAGCAATAAGATGCAAATTACAAAGGAACCAGCAGTTCTACATCTAGCTTGTCTCCATTTCTACTCGTGTGTATTTATCATTCACTATTTGGTTTAATTAAGTACCCAGAAGGAAACTGAAGAGAAAGTGAAGAACTTAAAATTGCTCATCTGTTTTAGGCTTAAAATCACTTGGATGACACATGTATCATTAAAAAGAAAAAAAAATCTATGATTTAAGAATGAACTGACATGACAGAGTTAAAACATTAACAAGTTATGAAATTACATAAGACCTATTATTGGTGTTTATTGGCCACCCTTGTTATAGATCCTCCACAGGCAGGTCAAATCTGCATTCCTGTTGCAAATCTGGATGCCCAACTTGGCGCACAGTGGAGTCATTTAAATTCAACTGGTGGTTGCCTTGTGGTGGATAAGTATCTTGAGTAGTGAGAAATGCAAAGAATTATTATTATTATTATCCACATTACTAACTGAGAATGGTAAACCAGATGGACGCAGGGACATCCGGCAATGGGCCATGGCCGCAAAAGACGTACTGCGCAGGCGCCCCACAAATCTTACCCCCCCCCCCCCCCCCCGGATGGAATGCAACGTAAAATAAGAAATGAGGCATCGTGCACACAAAAAAGGAGTCAGACCACAGAAAAAAGGAGTCAGACGCCGTTGCACACGAAACGGGACACACAAAGAGGAGGATTCAACAAGCCCCTAGCACACAAAAAAAAGAAGCCGCGAGCACCACACAAAGCCCATTGGACACGAAACGGGACAGACTACGGCCATAGCACACGAAACGTACACAAAAACGACGATTCAGACCCTCGACCACAGTAACATAAATAACAAATGACACACAAAGCCCCATTTCTAAATGAACCGTCCGTATTAAACATACGTCATCTCAACACGTTCACACTATGCAGCATAGGTGGATCTCATTACAATAAGGCACTATTAACCGTTCAACCGCAGAAAAGGCTCCATATTAACAGTGAGTGCGATCCTCCTTATTACTTATCCATATTTATCACGCTCAAGAACAAACAAGTCATAAATTCACGATCACGGGTACAAAACGATACGGCTCAGATAACGGGACCAAACACAATTCACACTATGCAGCATAGGTGGATCTCATTACAATGAGGCACTATTAACCGTTCAACCGCAGAAAAGGCTCCATATTAACAGTGAGTGCGATCCTCCTTATTACTTATCCATATTTCTAACGCTGAAGAACAAACAATTCATGAATTCACGATCACGGGTACAAAACGATACGGCTCGAGTAACGGGACCAAACACACGAACCCGCATGAAAAAAAAACAATACACGTTGGCTCCAACGCGCTTCTGAAACTCTGGAAGAAAAAATGTCTCGGCTCCAAAAACGCAAAGCTCAACTAACACAGTTACAGAAACGAACCCAAATGGACAGACACACTGAACGTGGACGCATGCAGCGCGCGTCTCACAGTACTGCATCAAAACAGGCACGGGTTCAAAACGAAACACCTCCCGTCTCAGACATACAGAAACGGCAGCGAAGGGACAAAATAAATAAACGCAGACGTCTACACCGCGCATCTGGACTGCCGGAAAACAAGCACGCAAGGCTCCAAAAAGAGAAAGCTCAACTGACCGACATACAAAAACGGGCAAGGCTCAATACAAACAATGCACGCAGTAGACTACAACGGGCTTCTCACACAGCACAGGCAAATCGATTACAGCTCCAAAACAACACGTCCCAAATAATGGACATACAACGGCGCGCCTCTCAAATGGCACAAGCAAAACATACACATCACGGACATCAACGACAGACACCTGCTAAACGCTTGCACCAGTTAGCTGACAACGCGTTCAATAATGAGTCCACTATTCAGGAAAATTAATTGGGATTAATGAATGTCATTTGCAATCATTGTCATTCACTTAACTTCCCTGAAGAAACAACTGGCAATACAAGTAATGAATTTACACGTTGTTATCAAAAGGGTCAAATTAGACTGCCTCCTTTACATTCATATCCTGAATATCTACAGAAGCTTCTAACTAACAAATGTACCTGAAAGTGAAATCTTTATGAACTGCATTACATCCTACAAATCTTTATCCACTATGAACATTAACAGTGGCACTGCACATGACATCCGTCTTGCAAAACTGTTAATTATTGATGAATGTACAATGGCATCCACTCACTTACTCAACACCATTCATAAACTTCTACAAACGTTTATGAATAATAATATTCCCTTTGGAGGAAAGGTACTTTTATTAGGAGGAGATTTTAGACAGTGCTTAGCTATTGTTCCACATTCCATGCGCTCAGCTATTGTTCAGTGCACCTTAAAATACGCAGACAATTGGCATTGCTTTCAAAAGATACAGTTAGTACAAAACATGCGATGTCCAGATCCAGATCATAACAATTGGTTATTACAACTGGGAGATGGTACACTCACCAATACAGATAGACTTCACCCAGATATTATTACAATTCCTCAAGCCTTTATCTGCGACGACTTAGTTACAGACAGATTTGGAACAGCAATCTCATTAGACCAAATGCCCCTTTTAACACAACGCACTATATTATGTCCAAAAAATATTAATGTGGAAAACATAAATACCCAAGTCATTCCATTACTTCCTGGAGAGACACAACTCTTTCTAAGCTCTGACAAAGTTGACTCTGATCACAACAATAACCATCTTCATTGACCTTACAAGTTCTGACCTGGAATTACCTTTTACACTTAAATGGCGTGTACAAAGAAATTTTCCAATAAACCTTTACACTGTGCCACACACTTTATTGTTTGCTTTCTATTTGCATCATCTACACCTTCACACTATTCTATATCTCATTCATACATCACGCTCTTTGTCATTCCCAACACCAGGGGTTGGCGAGCGAAGCAAGCAGGGGGCGGAGCCCCCTAGTTGGATATAGAAACTGTACAGTAGGTCTTTCTTTCACAGAAACCACTAACAACATATTTCCAGCTCAGGGTGCAGCCATACTATGTAGAAGTAATGAGAGAATTTATCTCCTTGAGTAAATGACAGTTAAACGGCCCTTCCATTTGATATCTTAAAAAAAATGCTCTATTATATTTAATCTTCATCCCTTATCTTCTAATACAGACAGTACAAAGACTGCTAGTTTTACTCAGTAACTAATTGAAAATGCTAAAAGGTTTACATTCACTTTAAGTGATTTGTTAGCAGACGACTGGTGCTTAATGCACCTAAAAGAAATTTCTAAGTGATTGCTAAATAGTAATTAAGAGTCAAGAACACTATTTAAAAAATTTCCAGACATTAAAACTTTAACTGCTGAAAACAAATAGAATAACCACACATTATTAGAAAGTTTAGAAACCTGTAATCCAAGAAAATAAGCGTTAAGTTAAAGTGCTATGAGAATTCAAGTATTCAAGCGTAATTAAGACAAACATTCTTTAGGTAGTTGAATTCACAAATAGCATAAGGAGTAAACGAAATAAGAATCAAATCAATTTTCCTTTCATTATAAGGTATTCTTTAGAATTTATTAAAACAATTGCATTATTGCTCATATGATTCACTTTATTTTTAAATTCTTTGAAGCTCATTTTGGGGATTTACCCAATTTGTAGTGTGTTTCTGACACCAGTTTATTTGGTTGTATGGGCACTGCATTATGTTCATGAGTTGTTATGGTGACCAAGTTGGAGTGTCCAGCACGTGATGACACAAGCACACCAAAGTCAGGTCATTTCATGTCCAGAGCATCCAAGTTTTACAGATAAACAAATTTTTTCACTGTGGCATGTGTTACAGTTTGATTCTCTGGTTACTGGCTGTGATTCTTCAACTATGATTCTGGTTTTGATATTTTGCCATTGAAAAAAAGACTACCAGCTTCATATTAGACTTGGTATTGGACTTACATTTCATCTCCTGGTCGCTATTCGAAATTCTCATGGTGTCCCTGCTCAGATATCCCAACATTGGTGTTGCCCTTTTTTGTATATTTGTGTTTTCATTTGCACTACCATTTTGTATTTCTATTTGAGGTGATGCAGCATTGTTGTTAGGCACATGAAGAACATGCCATTTGACAGGAGACATCTTAACATTCGTAATATACATCATGGTTGCATGTCTTAGCTAAGTGCCTGATCTTTGGTAAAACTTAGAGAAGACTTATGCAAAACTGGTGCCTGAGCAAGCAATACAAATTCATTTTGTTAGATCTTTTGATCTTAACTTCTAGTTTGGTTTTGGAAATGATCGCAAAAGAAACTTGTGTAACAGACCCTTGCTTTGACTTTGACTACCCTTTTTTTTTCCCTTAAAGAAAGATGTTTGCTTATCTCTGCTGCTCCTAAACAATAACATTCACTTTGTTTGGAAATTCCATCAGTCCAGTTCCAACAAAATAAATGCCTGCTGCTTCTTCGTCTTAGTCTGTGTAATATATTAGAGGTGCTTATCCTTTTAAGTAAATAAAAATAATTTTATTTTTTTTTTAGCTCGGCCACAGACAGACACAACAATGCAGTGTCCACCACACACACGTTTATTTTACACAAATATATACAACTATTTACAGGTCACAGTCCTTGGTTTTCTCTTGGGCGCCTACACTCCTGCCACGCAAGCTCCGTCCATCTTCCACCCGACTCCGGCTCCCTGATTGGAGTGAGGCGGCCCCTTTTATCTTGTCCCAGATGTGCTCCAGGTGCCTGATGGTGTACTTCTGGCAGCACTCCCCAGTGTGGCAGAAGTGCTGCCCTTGCACCCGGAAGCGCTCCGGGCATACACCATCCCTGGTCCATCAACAATTCCTGGTGTCCCGGAAGTGCTGTCCCCCAGGGAGCAAGGACCGGCCGAGTGCCCAGGGAAAAGAAGCGCCGCTCTCTCGGTTCCTCCTTCCTCCAGGCATCCCGGCGGGGCAGAGTTCCTGGCCATCTATCACAGCAGATATTTTGTTTTGGAGTGTGGTGGTGGAATGGGGTGTAAATATTCAAAATTGCTTTTATATACAGTATATGCTGGTGCTATTGATAATTGTATTGATTCTACTTTGACTGGGAAAAGAATTGTTAAAAAAATAATTAATGTTCAATTAATTTGCTAAACAGGTTGCATAAATGTTTTAATTTATTAATTTAAAGTAGGTGCACTAAATGCTTAGACTATTTTTATTGTTTTAGCAACTCTCACTGACAGTTATTCTCAGTTTTCCTGGTTGAGAAAATAAAATTTCCCAATTACCTAGAACAGGGGTGGGCAATGTCGGACCTGGAGAGCCGCAGTAGCTGCAGGTTTTTCTTCCAATCCACCTTCTTAATGAGAAGTCAATCATTGCTGATGAAGCACTTATTGCTTAAGTGACATTTTGATTCTTCATTTTAGTGGTCTCGCTTGTTAAGGTTCTCCAACCTTAATTGCTTATTTCAGTCTTAAACAGCTACATTCGCTGTTTTAATGGCTCCTTATTAGCAATAAGATGTAAATGACAAAACAGCCAGCAACTCTTCAGGTAGCTTGATTCCATTTACATCTGTGTGTGTTCATCATGCACTGTTTGATTTAATGAAACACTTAATAGAAAAATGTGACAGACTGAAAATGATCTGTTTAACGCTTCAAATCATTTGGATGATATCTTTGGAAAGGAAAAAATCTATGATATGAGAACTTTGCATTTCAGACTAACAAGCCATAAAATTAAATAAAGTCTGAGATTGGCAAGGATTGGTTTCTAATTAAGCAATTGGGTTGGAGTGGAAACCTGTAGCCACCGTGGCTCTCTAGGACTGACATTGTTCACCCCTGAGCTAGAATCTGGAAACATCTTGCAAAAATAATTTCTTTAAAAAATGTTAATATAAAACACTCACCACTTAATTGGCTCTTTGGATTCACTCTATGGATGTATTCAATAAGAAGTAAATTCAAACCCTATAAAATTATGAACTGATATCCCTTTCCAAATGTCTGATTGTATAGCACATTCAGGTTCCTAAATAATTATAATAAACAGTGTAGCATGTGGCTGGGACGCCTCCACGCTGGGAGGACTGGGGGAGCAAGTGTGGCCAGGGCGCTACCTTCCCCGGGACACTAGATAGCAACCCCCCTGGGTTACAGTGGTGCCTTGGACTTCCGCAGGGCTTCATGGGAGTTGGAGTTTGGTGCAGCCCTGTTGGGATCCACAGGCACTGCCAGGGGGTGCTGCTGAGCCCTTATGGGCAGTTCTTCTGCCACACCCGGAAGTGCTGCCAGAAATGAGTAATCAAGCACTTGGTGCCTTATAAAAGGAGCCTGCAGCCACCACTTGGGGAGCCAGAGTCGGGAAGAGGAAGACAAAGCTTGACAGGAAAAGAGTGAAGGAAGACTTATTGTATTGTGCTGTGTTGGTGCTTTGGACTGTGCTGGGCTTGTGGGGACGGAGAAGGCGCTGCCCTCAAGGTAAAAAGAAAAAAATAAAATGTGTGTGCCTTGAACTTGTGTCCCCTGCTTGTCTGTGTCGGATTCAGGTGGCAGTACCAGCCTGAGTGGACCACAACAGATATCCATCCATCCATCCATCCATCCATTTTCCAACCCGCTGAATCCGAACACAGGGTCACGGGGGTCTGACCACAACAGATATAACCGCAGTAATTCTAAAAAATGACTTATACATCTTACAGCTTTGCTAACAGTATTATTTTTTGCAAAAATAAAGAAAGTTTGTATTTACAATTTAGTGATTATTGAGGAATGAACTACTTTAAAATCTAATTATGCAATCCCATTCAGTGTACAATTGCTAGTAATCAATGGGGTTTACAAATCAGATTTGTGTAGAACCTGTAATCTAATCTGAGGACAAAGCCTAAAAAAACAATAAAGAACTACTTAGGAACATTTCTGTTTGGTAGAATGCCCAGTTGGGACTGAGTGGTGTTTGGGCCTGAAACCTCTGCAGATTTGGTTTCTTTCTCCTGCTTAATGGGAGTTTATTTTATTTTAATTTTTTTTTGTCCACCCTAACCAGCTGACTTAATCACTGGACAATCATTTAGAGACTAATTGTATATTTAAGTAGTGTACTTGTTTTAATTACATATTTATCTTATGTCAGCATGAATGATTTATTTTGCATACTATTTATTAATTACTATTCTTATGTAATCTTAATTTTTTTTTTTCTTGCAAATATTTCTTTAATGTGTTTTAAAGCACTTTAAGCTACATTCTTTGCATTAAAATGCGGTATAAAAATAAATGTTTTTGTATTTGTACTACAGACAGAAAAGGGATTCATGGACTACTGCACTGAATAACTAAACTCGCAATTACAAGTTTCAAGTCATGAGAAAATGTCTCAGTACAAGAATATCCAAAGATATTTCACGCTTTTACTAATAATATCATTCAAAAACTGTTAAAAGTGTATCTGGAAGCAGTCACAGTATACAAACATTTAGATCTTTTCAAACAGGCAACGGGTGTGTATATGATATCTCTGATGAAAGAGAGAATAACGATACAAATTTGGAAAAGCATAAATATCATGACAAATCCTTTCTCTTGGTTCTAAACTTTTACAGGAGTAGATGCTCATGGATGGAAGAAAAAGCTGGCAATTAGATTCTGACCAAACCCATCAACATAATTACATGCAGCATAGCTAATTGATTTGCAAATTACTACACTTGTTTTGTAAAATTCCTAGCTGTACGACTTCACCCATTAATGCATCTATTAATGATGCTTCATGGAATGTGTGATTCTCTCCAGAATGCAAAAAGAATTTGACAAAATAAATGAACTTTTTACCTCTGTCCCTTTATCTTTTGTTCCACATCAATCTGTTATTTCTGAGATGCTGGCTGATTCTTCTGATATTGCTGAAACAAAAACCTGCAGTAAATATCCCTGAAAGTTCAAATTAGAGACAGAAGTTGCTGTATCAGGATGGCATTTCTCTACACCTGTAACAATTTCAAGAAGTCTAAGGTACGCAGTATCTAAACAGGTACGGTTATTATAGCAGTGAGGCAGATATAATCACAGGGAAAGAACACAGCATTGAACAAAAGACAGAAAGAAACCTACCGCCCTCCTATGCCCATATCAATTCCTGTCAATCTAAATGTGTATCTTGTCCACTTACCCTTCTTCTAAATACTGTCAAAATACTCTCACCTCTTGTCTCGAAGTACAGTATCTTTCATTCATAACCCTAACTTTTCTCTTCCACTAGAAAGAAAGCCTTTGCCACAAATTCTCCTTCTAAGGCTTGGTTTATACTTCACGCAACGCAACGCGACATGACGCATGCTACAGTGGACGCTCCTGCTACACAAGCGTTTTACTGTTTATACTTGCATGCGTACTTTACGTAAATCTGGAGGAGTCCAGCAAGTGGCAGTGCAAGATATTATCACGGTGAGAATAGGTTTGGCTTC
This sequence comes from Erpetoichthys calabaricus, assembly GCF_900747795.2. NCBI lineage: Eukaryota > Metazoa > Chordata > Cladistia > Polypteriformes > Polypteridae > Erpetoichthys > Erpetoichthys calabaricus. The sequence continues at coordinate 197,356,395 of NC_041398.2, read as the reverse complement.
ACTGTGTTGTAAATTGCCTGGAACACTCATTAAATTCCGATGACACCTTACAACAATATCTCTGAAAAGGATGTTTAATGATTAAATCCATCAATCCTGGGATGTGTCCATTCCAGCAAGCATTGGGCACGAGTGAGAAACAATCCCTGGACGAAGCCTCAGCTCATCGCAAGGTGAATACAAGCACTCACACATACACTGGTGTCATTTTAGCGGCACCAAATCCCCAAATCTGCATATCTTTGGAAGGAAACTGGAGCACAGTGTGGAATCCAAGCAGGGAATACCAGAGACGTTAATCCCTGCAAGACAGCAGTGCTACCGCTTCACCACCGTGTCACTCCATGTGTGTAATTATTAACAGTGTTCATCATTTAAATGAAATTAACGATTTATCTGTAAAATGTAACATACATACTTTAATGCACTTCATCATGAAAGTGATATCAAGTATAAATCTAAAGATTCTAAATTTGCAGAGAGTTGGAATATCATACATTTAATGTGTACTGTGTGGTGATCTTTTGCTGCTTGCCGCTGCTGTCAGGTCAGGAGGAAGCCCAAGAAACTCGTAGTGATGAAAAACTGGGATGACGATTACGACGGTCTGCTTTAATGATAAAGTAAACTACGTGGTTAAAGTGGACATTTCGAGATTAAAGCTGAAATTTCCACTTTAATCACAAAATACACGTTTTCACCATGTCCTTAATTTTTTCTCTGTGGCTCAAATACAGCACTGTACATTATGTTGTTGTTGTTGTGAAGTTGCAAAAAAAAAAAGAAGGCACAAAAGATGGTATGTGAGACTTTTAAAATGTATCGTGTCATTACGATCAGGAATATTCCACACTTGAATATTAAAAGCACCACGAATGCATCTGTATGTCGGCATTTTGCTTCACCACATCGAACCATTCATCAAACATCGGAGCGTGCACATCGATCCCGTAGGATCCTAAAAGCAGCTTTCTGTCACATGTAGATAGTAAACAGAGACTCTGACGTCACATTCCAACTTTTAGTGCGCCGCGCCCCCCGACTTTTTGCTGGTACTGCAACTCGCGCACACATCGCGTTAATTTCTGAGGACCTGCTCAGAGGATGTGTGAAATGAATGCTGGGAACGTGTGGCAGCCATGATGCGTGTGCGTACGCGTTCTGAGCGTGAAGCATAAACGAGCCCTATCTCTTTACTCATTTACTTCATACGTCATTTTTAAGGTACTATTAAAAAGTCATTCCTCAAGTCATTTTCAGAGGGTAAGGGTGTCTTTTTTGCTACAAGCACACTAGAACAGAGCTTCTTCTTTTAATAATAATAATAATTTAATAATTTTTTGCATTTATATAGCGCTTTTCTCACTACTCAAAGCGCTCAGCAATTGCAGGTTAAGGGCCTTGCTTAAGGGCCCAACAGAGCAGAGTCCCTATTGGCATTGACGGGATTCGAACCGGCAACCTTCCGATTGCCAGTGCAGATCTCTAGCCTCAGAGCCACCACTCCACCCTTTTAAACTTTCTTTTAAACTGTGATGTCCCTGAACCACTTAATAAAAGGAAAGCAATAAATGGTTGAGCCTTAAATAGGAAATCGGGTCTCATTCATTGCAGTCAGGGACTGGGTGCTTCTCCCTTACAGTCTGAAGATTGTGTGGTCTACGGATAGCCCTCTTAAAGCAGAAGCCTGGTCTTTCCCTCCATAACAAGGAATGCTTTGTTAACTTCTGTCAGTCCTTCAAAACTCTGTGTAGCTGTTGCTAAATTATCTGTTTTATTGTTTTCCAGAGGACTCACAGCATTGTAGGTCTTTATATTCTCTATCCTAAACTAGCATTCCACTCTAATGTGGTTCCACTCTAAGGACGCCAGTTCCAAGCACAGGATATATTGCCCCCTAGTGGCCAATCTCATCCTGTACTAGCACACAGGTGCCATTATAAATCTTCCTTGGGATGTACCATCCTCTCTCCTCTGCAATCATTTTTGTGATCTTGTTGCTGGCATTTCATTTAATTAATTTTTATCATGTAATCACAACACAACTATACATAAAATGCTAAAATTAATGAAAACATTACATTTCCTTCATTCATGCATACTAAACTATCATCCCAATATATCCATCCATCCATTTTCCCACCCGCTGAATCCGAACACAGGGTCACGGGGGTCTGCTGGAGCCAATCCCAGCCAACACAGGGCACAAGGCAGGAAACAATCCCGGGCAGGGTGCCAACCCACCGCAGGACACACACAAACACACCCACACACCAAGCACACACTAGGGCCAATTTAGAATCGCCAATCCACCTAACCTGCATGTCTTTGGACTGTGGGAGGAAACCGGAGCGCCCGGAGGAAACCCACGCAGACACGGGGAGAACATGCAAACTCCACGCAGGGAGGACCCGGGAATCGAACCCAGGTCCCCAGATCTCCCAACCGCGAGGCAGCAGCGCTACCCACTGCGCCACCGTGCCGCCCTCATCCCAATATATGTAATTTGTATTAAAAAAGCACGTTTTGTTTCAAAGGAATAGACACCATGTGGTATTACAAACTAAACCAAATCTGATTTCTTCTTGTGCTCTAAAGGTACACATGAATTTCTTAGAAGTTATGCTTGTTTCCTCTAATTTATTGATCTGTAGTAATCTGCTTCCAGCTGCCATTTTGCTTTGTATTGCTTCCCTAGTTTTGCAGTACCAACAACAGCACACTCCAGCTGCACATTACCGACCTATGAAATTGCCTTTATTTCTTTGTTTATAAAAAAAATTCTTAAATACTGTATTTTATGCTAGTGTCACCCAATTATCTATGCAGATTCATAATGATGGTTCAGTTATATATCACAGGTGGCGCAGTGGTAGTGCTGCTGCTTTGCAGTAAGGAGATTGTGAGTTCGCTTCCCGGGTCCTCCCTGTGTGGAGAGCACTTTGAGTAGTGAGAAAAGCGCTATATAAATGTAAAGAATTATTATTATTATTATATCACTGATTAGGAGGGTGTTAATATCATAATTACCTCCATCAAGCACAGCTGGCATCTATCAACAATTTCTTAGAAGCGTGTACGTACAGGTCAAAGGGAAGTTTCAAAAAGTCCAACTTTATTTATGTACATGCCAATTTAGGAACATATTATACAGTATATGCATATCGTTGGTGCATTAGGGCCTGAGACATTATCAGTTAAAGATAAGAAATTAGACAATTTCTGAAAGATTTTATAAAAGCTTTCCCAATTTAACCTCATTTGAAATCATATATATTCTATGTATATATGTAAATGCTCATTTACATTAAACCATTTAATTCAGCAATAACTAAGGTGTTCACTTGTGAAGTCTTGCATCACGTTTCCTTTCCTACCTTTCTTACCTCCAGACTGTGTTTATGGGCAGCCCCCTCATGATGGTAGAAGGGGGTTTTGGAAACGAGGAGAAATAGAAGTACAACCTAGAGCACAGAGAAATTTATAAAACACTTAACTCATATTTTAAAAGTGGAGTACAGCTATTAAATAGTGCAATAAATGGAGGGTCTCCACTTGTCAACGAAAAGGTGTATCAGTCCCACCCTTTTTGGTATTTTAACCTGTTTGCTGTTCTGGTAATTATTTAATTATAAGCAGTATTTTAAACAATGTTGAAACATAATCACAATATCCATTCATCAATTTTCTACACCTTTTTTTTTACATTACAAAGGAAGGCTGAGCTTAGACCAGTAGAACAAGAAACAAGAAGTCAACTATGGACATCCGCCACACCTCCCACACACACCTTCAGCACACACATTCAGTCATCCTGGGCCATTATAGATCACCACTTACCCTAACATATGTGTCTGTTTCTTGTTGGAGGGAAACAGAAATCTATGTGGTCATGGGGAGAGTAGTAAAATTATACACAGGCAGTGACTGGGCCAGGAATCAAACCCAAATTTTCCTTTCACCATTAGTTGAAACAGACTTTTGCCCACTACATGATGCGATATAATGACACCATGTCGCCTGTTGACTTTCACATTACGACCACCATAAACATGGGAGCAATAATCTATATGTTTCCTTGACCATTTGTGGTTCCTTTCACAATGTGCCAGTGCTGGACTTGAACTCCAAACCCTTTGAATATCACAATGTTAATGGGGACATAGGAAAAATGGTCTAGAATGGCTTTGTGTCAGTAAGTCAATTTTATGTCTTTAAGTTACTTAAGATCAAAAAATAAATCAACACCAGGTGGATGCAAACCAGTTTAGCTGACATGTTGATGTACAACATATACATGTAAGCATATTGGCTGGAAATGAAAGTGATGGTTACAAATGTGTAAAGCTGGCTGTAACATAGTCACTAGTGCTTCTCACAGGTTGAAAGAGCTGACAGTTTGTTGTGAATTTAACTGGGCTTCAGGGTTTGTTCCAGGCTTGAACACAATTCTGCTAGTTTAGGTTTTGGCCTGGGCCCATTTGTAGACTTTTTGAGACCTTAAGCAGAAAATCTCTTCTGGGACCCCCAACCCTTTACAGTGTGGTAACATGCTGCAGACCCCATGGTCCACCAAGTGCAATCTAGGATTGTCTGTGCCAATAAACTGGATAATACTGCTCCAAATTGAATAGCTAAATGGAGTTCGGGTGGTATTCTTTACAATAAACTCCAAAAAGAATTGTAAAACTTTGAGGAAAAAAATAAACCAAATGATTTTATTTTTAACTTTTCAAGTGTAGTCCTTATAATGATTCAATCTGGTCAAATGTTCTTAAAGTGTTATTTAATAAACGGTGTGGCTTATTTTAGGTGTTTACTTAAAAAAAAATAATAATATTAACGTTTGCTTACAAGCTGCCTGCCTCTGTACTGGCTTGCCCGCACACCCACTCGGGAGTGAAAGCGAACAAAATACGAAAGCTTTGCTTGTGCCGTTTTTCCGACCAGGCGAACTTCTCTTCCGCGTTAAGTTGGCTCCTTTTCTGGAGGAAGCACTGTCAGAAGACCAAGTGACGGGAGCTTTTAAAATGCAATTAGAAAGAAGTGAATTGCTTGTCCCCACCTCCAACACACACCCAGTGTTAATTGTGAAAAGCGCCCAGATTCTTTTTATTTGCACACGTTCCGAATACGACACCACGTTAATGCGAGAGAATCCTTCAAATAAGAATGCTGGCCAACTTCGGAGCCCTCCGCGTTACTTGTCATCTAATACAAGACACGAAGGGGGTCTGACCTCAGCCGGCAGACATGTGAAATCTGGAGCCTTCCTAGTGGATGCGGGGGGAGAATCAGAGGTGAACTGTGTTTAGATGTAAAGGCGAATCAGGGGGCCACAGCGGAGGGGCGTCACGGCCAGCAAAACTATAAATCCATCTCATTTACAGCATCCTCTGTCAAAGAGAGATAAACGACGCAACATCTGCACTCTTCAAAACAGACAGAGCTTCACGAGCGCAAGTGAACAATTTAAGGAATCATCTAAAGCTGTCACACCAGAAGAAGGATATTCTGAAAGTAACACGGATTGTGGAAAGTACACTTCTCGCATTCCGGGTGGATCTGACCTCGCGGGTGGGTCGCCGCGTGTGCGGGTATCTTTTTTTCCTTTCTTATCAAGTCTGTATTAAGGTAACTCGGCTCAAGGCTAACATTGCCACTTCTCAGCTGTTTTTTCTGCCCATGCTATCTTAACCAGCTGCTGTTACAGGAGCCCTGATGTCTTCATTTGACTCCCTGCAGTTGTTGATAGTGCGCATTTCTCAGATTTCCAGCGTGGATAGTAGGCTGCGATTCTCCCACTGCTAAGATCGGAAGCCCTTACCTGTCTCCTCCGAAGAAGCCCGGCTATCAGCAGGGAGCCGTTTTTTTTTTTCCAACAACACCATTTGTCTCGCCGAATTAAGAAAAGACAGAACACATTCTAAAACTGCATATTGTGTTCTTTAACATCGAACAATTAAATGCCTTTGCCGGCAAAATGCTTGGATTTTCAATGTATTGCTAGTAATTGGTCAAAGGAGACCAAATAAAAGGTAAGGAATTTACGTTATAATTGTTATTTTGAGTGCTGCTGTTAGTTTGTTTACATATTTGCACAATTCTATAATTGATGATTAGAAATATGGAGCCGAATGTCCTTTTTGCTTTTAGGTCTTTAAGGAGTATTCCCCACTAGCAACTTGCAAAAACTACAGTATATATATATATTATATATACAAATTCTTCAAACGTTCTTCACATATATATATATATATATATATATAGACAAACGTTTGAAGAATTTGTATTCCAGTGTCGTTAACTTTTCAATATTGCTATCATAGTGATTGCGTGAAAAAGCCCACACTAAATTACGCATTACGCTACTTTAGTTTGCATGTAAACCATATTAAGATTGTTCCAATTACGACTTGTTTCAGTAATTTTTTTTTAATCATTCAGATACTTTTCACTTATTTTTCTTTAGTTTTCGACTTTCCCACTATATATGTGAACTTCAACTGGAAGAGATGCGAGAGGCCCAGACAGCCATTTCTCCATCTATGGTTTCCAAGTTTATGCTTACATAAATTCCTCCGCATACGCGTGGAATCGTTTTACGTAGCGGACTGGGCACTACAACTATTGTTGCTACAACTGTTTGTAAACAGCGACAGACTTTGCACAGGAGCTGGGCAGCATATGCGTGCCTTAAGAAACAGGAAATAATGTACTAAAGTTAATTCTATCTGAAAAAATATAAACCAAGGTTCATGTTGAACTTTCATTACGTGTTTCCAAAAGATGAGTTGAAAAATGTCCATCCATTACATTTCCATTTTGAACAGCTGGTAATATTTTAAAGTAACCATTTTTTTAAATATACACACATTATTTTATGGATAAGGACGAGTAAAACACTGCCACTCATATTTTTTAATGGTGCGATCAGGCAGTTAGGGTTGAACCACCAGTCTAACAATTTAGTGTTCAGTCTCTTAACCAACAGGCCAAACTCGGAGGGTGCATGGCGTTGTATCCTGTAAAACTTTCACATAATAACTAACATTCAGTGACATCTTCCATATTTGTTGCATGAATAATCGCCTATCCTATGTATTATTCGTCTTCATCGATCCAATTTGCAATATACGGTCAAACACATCCCAGCCAACCCATGGATATTTCCTCCAGAAGTTAATCGAGCAATAAATATTTAAAGAAGCCAATGCTTTTCCTTCTTTTTTAATTACTAGATAACCGCACACTACATAAAAGTCTTAAATGCATTAACAGTCTTCTTAAAATGTGTATGAAATATAGGCATAGGAAAACATTCAAATTATACGTCCGTAGCAACATAAAAGAACTTCTTTGTCTTTTCAACAAAATGTTCATTAACGGTCAAAGTGCCTATTGGGTTGTTAGAAGCCGCCCATTTAGGCACCACTTGAGTTTCAAACTGTGTAGTTCATTACAGGACTTGAAGAATGCAAAGGCATCTTATCAGACGAATATGGTGCCTTTCATAGCTGTCTGTATGATCATCTGGATGTGTGGCATAATTTTATTAATTGGATTCTGACTTGGCTTCTAAAGGCGGATGTTTATGATGGAAGCTACAGATCTTATTGCTCACCCAAGGTAGTGGGGATTACATTTTCATCAAGAATGAAACGTGATTACAGATACTCCGTTTTAAACATTTCATTTTCTTACTTCTTTTAAGCAAGCGTCAGGCCTGCTGCTTACGGCCTTGGACAGTAAAGGACAAGGCTCTCAGATCAGGACTGAACAGTGTGCGAGTAACTTAGGATCTTGTGTCTAATTCACAGAAATAAAAGCTACTGTGGGCCCATATTGTGTAAGTCGCTTTGGACAAAGGCGACGGTTAAATAAATACTGTAAGTTCAAGCAAGCAACTGAGAGCAAGGCGATGATTACTTGGAGCAGATGTGATTTACTGACGATACGCAACAGTGATATGACATGTGCTGTGGAGGTCTTCCAAATTTCATCGTACAAATATGTGTCAGGCAGAGCGCTCCAAGGCTTCTGCGAAACGTGTGACGAGCCACAGGCACCCTTCCCAGGGGCCATGTACAAAACAAATTGTCACCGGAATCGGGGGGCTATTGTAACGGGAAGCTGTTACAAAGTGGAAAGCCTCTTTGTTTGTACGACTTTTTTTAATTTTTATGACAAGTCGCTGTCAAACATTTATTGCCGCTTCCTTTTGAAAGTGAACTGCTGGCAGATATTTCCCGGTCTTTTTCAGTTTCAAATAAATGAGAAACTAAAAAGGTGGATAAGTAACAGTCTGGACCAGTGCAAACAGTCGTCCATCTATTTTAAGACTTATAATTAAACTATAGAATCCCGTGGCAGGGATCAACCCTGGATGGGGCGGCAGTGCGTCGACGGGCACCCGCAGCATAGTGTATACTGTCCAAATCAACGGAAGCATCCCAAACGTGGAAATAAACCGACCTATATAAAGGAAAACACGTGCAGATACTGGAGACTGTTGAAACGGTGTATAGACCGTACCAGTGCAGGAATTCGAACCAGAGTCCTTGAGTCGTGCAGCAGTAGCGCGGACCACTACTCTTTCTAGTCTGATTTTAGCCTTCTCTAAATTATTTCTGTGCCATATGATTCCGCAGAAGGGCGGCACGGTGGCGCAGTGGTAGCGCTGCTGCCTCGCAGTTAGGAGACCTGGGTTCACTTCCCGGGAGTTTGCACGTTCTCCCCGTGTCTGCGTGGGTTTCCTCCGGGTACTCCGGTTTCCGTCCAAAGACATGCAGGTTAGGTGCACTGGCGATTCTCAATTGTCCCTAGTGTGTGCTTGGTGTGTGGGTGTGTGTCCTGCGGTGGGCTGGTACCCTGCCCGGGATTTGTTCCCTGCTTTGCGCCCTGTGTTGGCTGGGATTGGCTCCAGCAGACCCCCGTGACCCTGTAGTTAGGATATAGCGGGTTGGATAATGGCTGGATGGATGATTCCGCAGATGACAGCGCGGCACAATTAAAGTGTAACGTGTGAGTGAGTGTGGATATGCGCGTGAATGTGCCCTGTGATGGACTCATACCCTGTCCAGACAAGGCTTTACTACCACCGTGACACTGGATCAATAGTGGATAGATGGAAAGTTAATGAAACGCCCCTATAAATAGGTGGTGGTTTGGTTTATGAAACATATATTATTATACATTTTAATGAAGCAAATCAAATCATACAATAGCACACTACTCCAGTGTATCCGGCCAACTACTACACTAGTAGTAATACTACACTACTACGTAGTGTCGGATCCGCTAGGATTACTTCCATGCTACTTAAAAGATACAAAAAATGCGGTTCCACCATAAATATTTGTCGAGTTATTCCTTAAATCCTTAGTTTGATTCACCAAAGGAAGGCAGTATGTATGGCACTGAAGCTGCCCAATGAAACATGAAACAATTCCAAACGCTTCATGGAGCTAATTGGTCTCCAGTGACGATAAACCTGCACACACTGCGCGAGGTGTGACCCTTAGACCCGCCGTGCGCACGCCTAGCACACTGCCAAGCGTGTTGCTCTTTAGAATCTGACTGGAAGCTGACTGGACAGACCTGTCACTCTACCTGCGATGCTGATCGTGAACTCGTAAACAGCAAGTGTACTTCGAAATCGCATTGATCAGAAAGAAAGCAAAAACGCAGAAAGCAAGACATGTTCATAGTCTGCTGGCCGAGTCAGGGCGTGCTTATTTAATTACACTTCAATTCTTGAGCGCACCCCCACCCCCCTCCGGGCAACAAATAGTGTGTACTGTATAGCTACGGTGCGAGCAGCTGACTTTTTATGAGATCCCGAGTGAGAACTGCAAGCGGGTTTCTTGGATTTCACGGTACAGCGTAAAGATCTGAATTAGACGATTCCCTCCTCGTCAGCTGTACAGTACTTAAACGACAAAAAAAAAAAATATGGCACTGCGCATTTCCAATCCGTTTATATTCCAGGATGCTACTTTGGTCTCTTAGTAGATGTTTGAAAACATATTATTCAAATGGATTTTAACATGAGTCTCGCTCAACATCCTGAAAACGGATTATTTCCCGGGCAGGTCCTGTTCTGCATTTAGGCGCTCCGGAGCAATAGCGCAGCTTCTCGTGCTGTGTGAATGGTAGTCTGACTGCGGCTTGGTTCTACTCTATCACATGCATGGCCACGTCTTTACTTTTCCTTTTCTGTTCCAAGGTTCCGCTATTGGAATTAAGTCTAAGATGAAGGTATGGGATGCTTTAGCCATGTGTTTGTTGCTGCTGAGCGTCGCCTCTACCAGTCCGCTATTAAGAAGCTGGGAGTCCGGAGTGAAGACAACCGAGACTGAGGAGCACCTGCGGGATCTGCCGCCTTCCTCCCCAGGGGATTTGTGTAAGTGTCTGAACTGCTCGCCTCTGCTCTGTCATATTGATTGTGACGTTGTGCTGCCGTAAAGAAAATGTGCAGCTGGTTTATAGTCTGATTTTTACTACTCCAGTCCACTCCAGTTGATCTGAACATAAGACATACACACTGTGTCCGTTGGAAATGTTAATGCGTAGAAAAGCGTATTCTTTCCAAAGAAATAGGACACTTACTAAGATGCATACACATGTTTTACTCAGTATCCATACTATGGTCCTTAAAAGCAGTCCTTGCAGTGAGTACTTTTATCAGACCTGTTAAGACAGGGAAACATTGGATGGTTGAAAGCTACTTTTTTCCAAAAGTCAATGTTGTTTTTGAGGGCTTTTAGGAGGATCATCATGACAACACAGCAGCCTTAATATTTTGCACTATTTATTGGTTTTGATTGCTGCTTTTATCATTTGCACTTTGAGATTTACTGCTAATGTAAAGTGCCCCTATAAATAAAATGCATTATTGTTATTATTATTATTTCATCTATTGATCTAATTCACATTTTTTATTAAGCTGGTCAGGGATGTTGGGAGTTAGGATCTGTGTTAGATAAGGTACCATAGCTAAGCCATCAATCAACCTGGAGAGCAAAGACTTTGCAAATGCAAAATAGCATAAGGCATTACGACTGAAATATTAACTATTCATAGCAACATTAAAGTATAAATATATTAATTTTAGTAATATCACAAATTAGAGACAACAATTTACTACATCAGACTTGTTTGGTTAGCTAACAGATTTGTTTTTCCAACATTTCATTAAGAATCGAGAAATATAACAATATACTGTACAGATTAATACAATTCAGTCCAGGAGGAAGGTGGTGCTGAGTGATGTACGCCTGTTAGTAGTTGATCCAAAGCTGGTGACACTGCTGCTTTGCTATTCTCTGCTGAGTGTGTCCCTTGGTTTACAAGGCTCTAGGTGGTGCAAGGGTGTTAAAGAAACCAAAAGGCAAATAGAATGGAAATTGGCTACCAAAACTAGATATGAGAGAAAATGATTTACTTGACATACAACAAAGCAGTCATTTGTAAGACAGCATGAAGTGCCCCACCAGCATCTCTGGCATGAGTATCATGAGTATTATAATGTATTCTTGCTTAATTTCTAATACTGATGGGGCTGACATTTACAGATGGTTCATTCAGAAGTAAAGCATCCATCTAACTAAAGACTGAACCACCTAAAATAATGTTTACCCTGGGCATTATAAAATGGGAGGACAGCATATAGTGCAGTAGTGTCACTTCCTCATATCACCATAGGCCGGTTACTGTATGTAAGGGGTCTGCATATTTTACCTGTGCCAGCTTCCCCCTACATCTTAAAGACACAAATGTGAGGTGAACTGGAATGTCTACTTTGTACCAGTATGACCATGAGTGTGGGAAGTAATATACTGATGTCTCGCCCAGTGATGGTTAATTCATTGCACTTAGTCCTACAGAGATAATGGAAAAAATAGTTTCAGAAAACTCATGGATGGGTTGTAAAGTAGACAGTGTATTGGTGCAGTATGTAGTGTTGCTTCAAAGACCCTGATTCCACTGAGAAGATTGCATGTTTTCTCCATTTTCCATAGACAGACTAAATAAATGTTATTTGACTAGCAAAAGTAGCTTGTCCCAATGTGTGCCTGCCATTGAATTGGTTCTCTGTCCAAGGTTGGTTCCTGATTTACACAAAGTACTGTTGTAACAGCCTTCCTTCTCTAAATGATCCTGTAGGCAAAATAGCAGGTTTGAAAAATGGCTAATTGGATTATAAACTAGGCAGTGTTGTATGATTGACAAGCTTATACTGATACATAAGTTACAGTAATTCTATAAAGGTAAAGGAGAACTAATCCATTTGCCATTTTAGGCCTGAAGTATCTTGTATATGCCACAGTGTAAGAAAGAGCCAATTACACAGAGTCTGAAGGAGTATACAATAGAAATAAATACATTTAAAGGAATTGATCTGAGGTCTGGGTCTTAATGAGTAGTTTTAAGCAGCATAGCCTAAAAAAGATTATACAAATACATTAAAACTAAAAAGGAAATAAGCAGAACAGAGGTAAACTGTTGCAAAAAATATAGTTAAAATGAAAACATAGTCCAAAATAAACGCTGGTTATGGTGAAATAAAACTATAATAAGAACTGTAATGCAGAGATATTTTCTCATATTACGAAAGAAAGAAGTGTGAAAGGATACAGTTTTCAAGACTACAATTAACTTTGGCAGTCATTTTGTTGATAGTAAACGATCAAACTGGTAAGAATGGTTTCAGTTTTAGACAAAGTTTCCCATGCATTACTTACTTTACAAGTGATTCTGACTTTGTCCATATGTCTGTCCATTTTTAAACTTGCTTAATCCATTTGAGGGTTGTGGAGGACTGCAGCTTATCTCACCAACATCTGACAAATACACAAACCAATTCTGACTGTGTTTGCTGTAATACTCTCATAGAACTGTGTAAACAAGCTTCATTTCATCCCATCAGTTTAATCCCTCCATTTTGTGTATGTTGTGGGGATGTAGCTTAACCTGACAGCAAAGTTATAGAGCAGAAAACTGTCAAATGAGGGACTGTTCTGTTTCAGTTAATAAATATACTGCTCCCTCTCAAAACACTTGGACTTACGGTTAAATTTCAGTCTCTGTGGAGTTTGCTTATTCTTACCCTGTCTGCATGGATTTTCTATTACAGGCCAAAGACTTAATGATAAATCTATATGAGAGAGCATGACAGTACTTGTTTGTTGATAGTGGGGTGACATTTCTATGGCTGTCTCTTTCCATGTGCTTCATCCAACATAGTCTCCGTAAATGAAAATTTAGGAAGGAATCAATGAGCAGTAAATTATCAGTTGCACCTTGCATATTTAGAGGTGCCATACTATAGTTAAAATTAGCTTATAACAGATTTATGGTAAAAATAAACATGAACTGATTTGTTATATCTTTAGTGGTTGTATGCACTCAGCCTCATTCCTTCTCTATAATAAATTGGTAAACACTGGCACAGACTAAATACGTCATAGTTCAATAATAAAGCAAATAAACAGTGAGACTGTAAGCATTGCAAAGAATGTTTATGTGACTGCTGGCTGTTACATGATAGAGATGTTTGCCGAGGAAATATTAATTAGAGTTATTTATGTGAATAACTAGCATAGAGCTGAAGCGGTTAGCACAGATACCTCCCCGTTCCAGATATCCAGGATTACTACATATTTTTACATTCCCTTTGTTCACCTAATTTTTTTATGTAATCTGGTTCCTCCACTTTCTACAGATACAAAGGTTACAATGTCTAGCTGTTCCAAATTGGCTCAGGAAGCCCTTTGACAGCCTAGAGCAAACTGCAAGTGTTGCTCCTAACTTGTGCCTAACGCTGCTGGGATAGGCTCCATCCTTTTCAATCCTGCACATAACTCAGCATACAGTATTAGAAAAAAATGAATGAACATTTATATGATTTTTGTGCTCCTGTTTTTTTTTTTATTGCACCTTTACCACTTGATGATGCTTAATATACTGTAGAAGCTTTGAAAGTATTGCATCGCAGGTCTAATGGTAGGCATTAGAAATAATTTCCTTTCTCAGCCCATCTGTTTGCTTATCTTGGATTTTCTTAGTTTATAAAGAAATAGTTTATCACTTTTCTATTATCAGGTGTATTTAAAATCAAAATTATCTTTTTAACGTGGTAATCCTTTCTAGACAGGGTGTCTACCACAAAGCCTCTTTAAAATTTACAGCATCTGCATAGCTGACATTTAGCATATGGCTGAAAGGAAATATTAACTCTATTAATGTGTTAATGAAAATTTTCCATTCATATATTTATTGAGTCATTGCTGTCAATAGGCAATGTGCAGGAAAGTTGAACTGCAAAAAGCAAAACCTCAGGATTCAAAACTTTAGGAAAAAAATGGTTCTTTGTGAGCCACTATATGTTGTTTATTTCTTTATCAACTTCAGAGCAGCCAGCCTCTAGGCAAACAGCATTTGGAGTACAACCAACCAATTACTGCGGTGTTCACATCAAAAAAAAAGTGATAGTGCTGAACTGCCATTACTGGCAAACAACTTGAGGCAGGGAATTATTCAGTACCTCACAGAGATAAATCTCTTTTAAAGATAAATGTCTTGGCAACATTAAGATGAGGAAAATCATTGATATGATCTTTTTACTGTCAATGCACAAGAGCTGAGGAAATTGCTCATTTTTTTTACTTCATACCTTGTAGTGTAAGAACACTTTTAGAGGAAGGATTTAAGAAAAAATTCACATTTTTATTTTTGCACCTCCAGAAAATTAGTGTAGTTTTTGATTCATAATAACATTTACTAATAAAAAATGTACAATATTATATATTTGTATAGCTTAAAAAATAATATTAGAAGGAATTCACTATAATACCTCCTTGTCTCAGTATCAAAGTCAGCCATAGCTGTAATATATGTAATACAAATGTGACATTGGTCCTGCAAGTATTTTTAAGTGCGTCTCCACTAATACGATTTACAGCAGTGTTTCTCAAAATCTATTTATTAATCGTGTTGTTCAAAGTATTTTAAATAAATGTGAAGGCAGCCTAATTCCCAAAGTTTGCTTGTCCTTTGTTAATTCTCAAACAACTTGTAATGGCCTGTTTCAAATCTAAAGACATTGCTGGCATGGCGTGAACTCAGGACTGACCTTGGCAGTAAGGGCACTTGATGCAGCCTCAACAGTCTGTTTGCCCAGATTTACAATCGTGTTGTGTCTTTTTTTTATGCCACAATGTTAAGCCCTGAAGAATGTAAGCAGAATATAGCAATAGAGATGCGGAGGTGTGGAATGCAGCCCCAGAACAACACTGTTAAGTCTGTTTAATGCTTCTGTCAAGCTGTGTTTTGAACAGTGCACTCAGCTTGAGTTCCTGCTATAAAGGATGTAAAGAGGGTTTAGGAAAAGACATTGGGAAGATATGCCAATGAGGTGAGGTATTCAAGAATTTTCAGGTGATTGTACAGCAGTAATAAATTAAAACTTTTAATAAAATACTTGAGGTGATGTGCAGTTTGAATTAAATGCCATTTATGTCAAAGAAACAAATCCAAAACATTTTTATATTATATAAATAATTAAGCCAAATGCCACATACAGTTTTCAAAAAGCAGGTTATCCTTTTATCTTGCTTTTTTACAAAAAGAAAAATGAAAAGTCAAAACGTTTTCAAAGATAGATGAGAAAAAATTTGCACGCACGTGAAGGCAGTTTATGAATTTAGCATTCTTTAAGTACTGTTGATTGGCATCTCTGTGCGAGAGATTCTGTTCTGTATTGGATTAGCATCCACTCAGGAGGTGGTTCTGGCTTTGTCCCCGAAGCTGTCAAGTTTGGCTTAGGCTAACCATAACTGGATCAGTTAAAGGACAGCTATCGATGAAAAAGTGCTATCGTAGCTTTAAGAAATGTGTATGTTCATATTCTAGTGTGTGTTCTGAGGCAGCAGTTTTCAAAGCAACTTCAACTGGTACTTCCTGTCTGAGTCGCTGTATAAAATACACTTGGCTTGAACTGTTCAGTGATGGACTGGCATCTTGTTTATAGTTGTTTCTTGACATTTTTCTGTCTGGTACCTGATTCTGTGAGGATATTCTCTAGAACCTCTGTTGGTGGATTAAGTGGATGGATGCAAATTATTACAATCATATAATTCTATGCATAATATTTAATAGTTATTTTAAATAGCATTTTAATGCAGGATAAAATATTCATAACTTCTAGTGTTACAAAAATGTAAAGGTGATGTCTCAGTGTGAGGTCTGAAAATGCAAAACAATAGTAATCATTTTATTCTTTGGCAGTCACAACAGTCTTGGTTATTGCAATGCAGAAACGACAAACTACAAAAATGTTTACAGCAATATACAAATTCAACTACACAAAATGATCAAGTAAAAAGCAACACAGCCTAAACATTATTGACAAAGATTAAAGGAAAATAAAAACACTCAGCTTTTCTTTCTTCATATCCTTTTATCCAGTTTCTGAAACAGTTTTTTTCAGAACAGGTTCACTATTAGAAGGAGCCTATCCCAGCAGGAATTAACTGAGGCACATCGGGACAATTTGGAGACCTCGATCAAATCAAATCATGTAGAAATAAGGCAAGCAGACATTGGGAAAGCATGCAAAAGTAGCAAATGCAATTATCAAGACTCAAACGCAGGTCCTCGAAATTGTGATGTAGCACTAACTACTGCATCTGTGAATCATTCAAATTGTTTAATGTACTGTTAGTTTAGTATTTTTGTCATATCAGTTTTCTTGCTATTGTCACATAGTTTCCCTTTTTACATATAATGGAACAATAGATGGAAAGGTGTAATAGTTTTCTGCTGTCTCACTGTTACGTTTTCCTAGGTGCCAGTTGGCAGTGTTGACTTTGGAAGCTGCCATGAAACATAAAGGCAAATTCAAAGTGTTTGCCGAAATACTTAGAAATAGAAAATATTTGGCAATAAGTACTGCTTTCAAATTTAGAAGCAAGC
This sequence comes from Erpetoichthys calabaricus, assembly GCF_900747795.2. Classification (NCBI taxonomy): domain Eukaryota; kingdom Metazoa; phylum Chordata; class Cladistia; order Polypteriformes; family Polypteridae; genus Erpetoichthys; species Erpetoichthys calabaricus. Next base: position 197,339,418 of record NC_041398.2, on the reverse strand, counting down.
ACAAGAAGGTCTTTCTCATTTTCCCTTGACAATGGAGCATCCCTGATTTTAATATTTGCAAGTATATGACATTTGTTTTGCAAGCGGATCCCCCGCTGTTAAATGTAATATGTATGTAAATGCTGTCGCTGTGTGTGTGAATTAGTCAGATTATCTTACACTTCACCTGGCAGTCAGACAGGTGACACCAGCTGCAGTGTCAGTTTCTGACAGATTTCCAAGTCATACAGTAACTACAATGTCTCTTTTTCGGCCCTGACAAGGTGGTACGAGAATAACCGTATTAATCATTTAAAGAGGTCTTGACCCTGACAGTCTTTGATGTGAAATTCCAAATGTCTCATATTTGGCAGGTTCCTTTTGGTAGCACTTGCCTGCGGCCCTGTTAATTCTTATGAAAAGCATAAAAGCGTCTGGCCATCTCTGTCCTTCTGCATATCCCATAAGGCACACAGCATAGCATTTTCCAGATGCTGTTTCCTTGTCATGATAATCCATCCTCCGATTTCTTTCTACCTAATGTTTTCGAGTCCAAAATTTGCTGCTGGAAAAATATAGGCCCTTGAGTACACCATCATTTGACTACTTAAAGTTCTAACGGAGGGAATTAGCATAACAGGACAGCAGTATCACTTTATCCATCCTAAAAACTTGTCATAAAGATCTTAAATGCAATATTGTGTAAATCAAAATCAAGATCTACATTTTTTTTCAGTTTAAGACAGAAGTTGATGAGCTAAGTGAATCACATAGACAGAATAGTGTATTTTTATACTTACACTGGGGGTGGAAGCTGCATTTACATTTGCTCTCTTATGATAACCAGATGTTCGCAAAGACCTCTGGAGATCTGTAGCTTTGCCTTTTGGTACTGTTTCCTTAATAGGTGAAATGACTGTAAATTATTCCCATCTTGTTTTCATCTATAGAAAGCTGTAGGTACACAGAGTAACATCACCATGTATAATTTAGTTGTGAAACACATTAACTACATTCCTTTTTTACACAAGTTTAGACAGCGCCTGCGGTAACCACCTTGAAACTCAAAAATGGATTCTGATTAAGTGTTTTTATGGGTATTTACATCTGGTGAAAGTGATTGTACATGTTAAAAGCATTTCAGTTTTCATTTTTTAGACAAGACGTGTAATATATACAGTATTTCTAAACCAGCCATCTATAGGATGGTATTTCTTGGATATACTGATTCTGAGAATGCCTAGAGTGTGACATTTTTTTCATCCTTAACTTAAAATGGTCAGTTTTTGTTTAATATTTTCTAGTTGCTTCTTATTTCTACTTGGCAATCAGTAAATCAGATAAGTGTCCTTTCTTCTGTCTTTGTCACCAGTTTATCCCATTGTTACTTCTATCAGACTGCAATGAGGTGCCCCCATGGACCCCAACTAGGAGTTATCAGGGTGAGGGTGTCACTTCGGACTCATTGTTGGATGACTTCTAATAGCTCTCATTTTCACCAACTCACTTACTTTGGGGAGTTGAAGTGCCATGTTAAGGTCATTACCAAGTGTCTGTGACAAATGGTAGGAAGCTAGATACTATGTTTGTACAGGTAGGTGTATTCTTTATGTAAAGTCCCACAAGTCCAGCAAGTCAGAAAAGTGTTTTTTCTTTTTTTTTTTTTTTTAAAAAACAGTGTTTAGGTCAAGCTCATAATTTAAATTATTAATATTAATCTCATAATTCTTATCCTTAACTACTAACTACATTAACTATCACTATTATTAATACATAATAATAATCAATGTGCCAATACTATAAATTAGGTGAAATTTGATCTGTATTTGTTAATTATGTATACAAATCATGTTGTACAAAACAGGTTTTGTCTTATAATGTAATGAATTCTCATAGATTTTTGAAAAATAAACAATTTAAATCAATTCATAAGTTAATACTTAGACAGTGTGCACAGTTTCTGGTATTTGTTATTGTAATATAACACTGCAACATATAAAATATTATCTAGTCAGACACTATCAGAAGACATTTCATTTTTAAAGTAAACAATGGTTCAGCACTATGTAGTGATGACTATGTTGCTTTGGGTGACTGTCTTTTACCTTTATCACCAACGCTGATTTAAATGGCATTGGACATGGACTGGAAGTAATAAGTGTAAAGCAGGAATATTTCTGATACAGTGATTAATTATTATTATTACCAGTAACGACAGACTGCATGATAATGTGCAGTGAATACACTTGACTTACAGTTTTCCTCCTCTTTCTCTGTACGTTCAGCATTCGTTTGCTCAGAGGTTGAGGCACTTGCTGCTTTGTGAGCAGCTTGTTTTCTCCAATCTAGCAGCCCCCTTCTTCTCTTCTTCCGTCAGCATCGTTTCGCATTAAAACTGTTTAAGTCAGTTTTTGTGTTGCAGTTACCTATTACGTTTTTCTTAATTTTTTCACTTAAGTTGGCACTTAAGTGTTCAATCTGCCTCAAATGATTTAGCCGTACACATGCGCCACATGGCAACCCTGCTGCCGAGAGTTGATTCTACAATAAAATAAAAATAAAAAGAGTAATAAAAATCATCACCCCAAAAGCAGACAGTGGAGGTCACGTAGTATATGTGCACCACATTTCAGGTCAATAGGTGAAACGGTTTGCAAGCTACAGGTGATTTAAAATCCTGGACAGACAAATGGACAGCCACGGTAGCGTATTATATAAGAAGATTATTATGCATGCTGTGCAGTGAACTGGCATCCCAAACTGGCGAAGTTCATGGTGTTAGTTGGAAGACTTTAGCTTCTATGATCTAGAATCAGGTTTAATGAAATGGTTGGATAGATGGTTGTTTTGACTGTACATCTTTAACAAATAAACTAGAATTCTGCTTCAGTGTATTTTGTCTATACGTTTCAAATATGCACTAAATTCATTTGTCACTCTAGTAGTGATTAGCGTTACTGCCTCAAGATTCCAGTGTCCTGGGTTCAAATCCTGCATCTCATCAATTTCTGCATGAGCTTTCCTGCAGGTGACTTCTTCCAACACTGCCAAAGACAAGTAGATTAGGTTAACTGATGATTATAAATTGGTCAGCCTTTGAGTGTACGCATTAGTTGCTCACTTGATTCTGTCTGTTCTACTTCCCCATTGATCCAGAACTAGATTAAATGGCTTTGAAATGATGTCACTCAAAATAAACAGTTGAAATTTGGCATAAGGCCCCAAAGTGATCATTTACTTTTTTGCTTTTCTGTTATGAAACTAGTAAATATGGGTCATGGATTATGGAGATGTAGTGGTAGAGTATGGTCATTGGGGAGTCAGTGTTGGGAGGTCAGCTGACCACTTCAGTAACAATGTAACAAATGTATCTTATGTCATTAGAAGGGTGGTTTGACCAGTTGATTTTTGTAGTGAGCACAGTGATTTGCAGTAGTGTCAGACAAGTCCACTGCAGCCTTTGTGGAGCTGTCAGAAGAATTAGCATTACAAAAGAGTAACAAGTCAAGTTTTTGTTGTCCTATACAATGACAGATAATTTGCCCACCTGGAGCTCCTTGGTATGGTCTGTGATTTTCACAATTCCAAATTGCTATGAGGTGAAGTCTTAGCACTGAGGCCAACAAATTGGGGCAATTAAATTGTGGTGTCTTATAGTCAACTTGGTGATTAGGAGTCATTATATTAAGATCAAATACGATTTGCATTAATGGGAGTCACACAGAAAATAAATACAAAAGAACTAAGATGTAGATGAAGCAGAAATAAGATTAATCTGGTCAGCTAAGATTACTAAATGGAAATCAACAAATCACTGACGATAAAATGAAGGACTGTCAGTTCATCTGGACATTTTTGTCTTACTGTAATATAGCCAGCAACCATTTGCAATAGGAACACTATGTGTTCATTAAAAATGAGCGCAGTTTGGGTGACATCCCACTAACACATTCTTGCCAGTTCAGGGCCATTTGAAAATTTTACCCATAAAAAAACATAAAGATGGACATTTCAACTTACAACATATACAGTAGTATACAGAAGTTTTTCTAACACAAACAGTACGGAAACCATCTGTTTGATGGTGGTGTTGTTTTTACAAAGTTATAGGGAGTTTTAAGCCCATCCTGGAGATCTGTCTATAACTAAGCATATACACAGACACACATTAACACTGGACCAGCTAAGATTGTCAAATTAAATAAATATTCATTTTTGTACATGGAAATGAAAGCTTAATTCCTTTTACAAATGCATCTATTCCAGGAATTCACCAGAAATTGACCGGTTCTGTGTATGTATGAATAAAAACAAATTATTGTCAGACTAAGCACACTAAATGTCACATAAATACTAGTCCAAGTGAACCAATAGTAAGAGACATGGGTGATTTGTATTTTGTAGAAACTTGTTTTCTAAGGTTAACAATTTGAAGACAATCATAAAATATGATGGTTTCTGAAAAAAAGGCACTGCTGTCTTCCACCAGATACTGCTGTGTTCTGTCCTCTTCACAGATGTTGTTTTTCACCAGCAAAGGGAGCAGTCTCTTTGGCTGGCGGAGAAACAGCAGTCAATCAGGGGCAACACAGCACTCATCCGATGGGAATTCAGTTTCATGCTACTTTCAGAAACAGTATAAGTGCAGTAGCATCCATCGTTGCTGTTTTAAATTTGGCTGTGCTGTTTTTCAATTTTCAATCCACAGCAACATTTTTGCCAGAATTGTATTTAAATAAATCAAGTGGGTAATGCAAAATATCTAAATGTAATTGAACAAACAAAGCACTTAGCTTTTGCTGCTCACTAATATACTTTAAATTAAAAAAAAAAAACTGGAAGAGGCTCTTGGATATTATTAATGGCAACTTATTTCATATGAGGCTTTGTGTCTGAATATTGAGTGCAGCTTGATATATTTTCTTTTCACAGACAATATGGAAGACATATACCCAGAACAGTTTGAAGATGTAGTGGAATTCATTCAAGCTACAATAAAAAGACTGAAAAGATCCCCAGATTGGACCATTCCTATACGGGGGAAAAGAGACAAGATTCGACAAAGAGCTGCAGCAAACACAGACACTACAAATGGAAAGTCACGAAGGGGCAGAGGCAAGAATCGGGGTTGTGTTTTGAAGGATATACATTTAAATGTAACTGATCTGGATTTAGGATACCAAACCAAAGAGGAACTTATTTTCAGGTACTGTAGTGGATCCTGCAATGCTCCAGAGACAACATATGACTTAATACTAAAAAATTTAACCAAAAATAAAAAGCTTGTCAAAGAAAAAGTGAGAACACAGGTCTGCTGTCGACCTATAGCTTTTGATGATGACTTGGCTTTTTTAGATGATAACCTTGTGTACCACACACTTAAAAAGCATTCCGCCAAGAAATGTGGCTGCATTTGACTTATGAAGTGAAACATGCATTCCTGCAGTATTTAAAAAGGATACAAAGTTCCTGATCCAAAAATAGAATCAGGACCCAGAGACGGCAAAGAAAGGGAGGCCGGCTGAAATCAAGACAGGACGATAAGACAGCATTGGTCATCTAAAGATGAGGAAGTCAAGGTTAATTAAAACATTAAGTGATAGCTTTTAACCTTTTTGCATGCTGGTGTTTGCAGGTCTAATTAAAATACTGCCATCATGTGGTGAGACCAGATTCTTCACTATTGAAAAGGAAGAGGTGTTTGTGAAAAGAAAAAAAAAACATACACAGTGATCCACAAATATACCAGTAGAATACAGAATGAGGTGAAGCTTTCTGTATGTCTTTTGAGTGGCACTATATCCACTATTCTAAAGGGAAATGGCCAGTCGCTCTGTCAACTTCTCATAGGCACTGAGAAAAGAGCAAACTGCTGTAATTGTTAAAATGTTTCTCCAACTTCCACTTGCAATGTGGAAATATTGGTACAGTCTGTTTGGGAAAGGAAGGGAGTATTGCAAAAAATATTACTGCTTATATTATTAGGTCAAATACATTTTAAAGTATGGGTCCATTTCCATTGGGCTACCAAATCAAATGTTTAGGAGAGCAATATACTTAAGATAGTATCTGATGGCCTAATCCCACTAGTTTACATGTATTTGTCCATTAGCAAATTAGGACAATCAGAAATCTTCAGAGGGTAAGAAAATGGTTAGCAGTATACCAGGTTCTTAGGCATTCAATTTATGTTAGTCTGTTTACTTTCCTGGGAAATAATATACTTATTTGTGATAACAACAGAATAGCAGAACACGTTTTGTGTATATATATATATATATATATATATATATATATATATATAATATACAAATGTAAAGAAAAAACACACACACACACACAAATCCTGACAGGTCCTGTTAAGATCAGGCCTGAAAATGCTGCTCAAAAGAATACATATTTAAGGTTTACAAAAGACTTCACCAATAAACTGCTCACTTAGTTGAACGTTGGTCATGATGGCTAAATGGACTACCTGATGCAATGCATCTTATTCAGAGTCCTAAAATTATAAAAGAATATTTATTGAGATTTAATTAACTTATTGTTATTTATTGCAGACCATGTTTTCTTATTTATTTAAAGTTCTGTTTTTTTTTTGGTGCCAAAGTTAGAGATGTTGAAGATGATGTTTGCATGATGATGGGAACAAACCATTAACTTTGTACAAATGTTAAGTTTTGGCAGAGATAGAAGTGAGTACTATTATATGATCATCTACTTTACCTTTTTGTCTTGCCATTTGTAATGAGTAATCATTGTTGCAACAATAACTAGCAGATCACAAACTTAATTTGTTTCATTTTTGTAATTTAATTTTATGTAAGTTATAGTAAACCTGAAGATGCTACCAAAGGGATTTCTCTTGAGAAGTCAAACAATTAATTCTGGCAGCTTTTCTCTGAGGTGACAAATTGTATCAGAGGTTCTGATTTTTGACTTTTACTAACTAGGCAGAATTATGTAAAAAGAAAAAGGTTACATTTAAAATTTGAAAAAAAAAAACGTTTTACCTCTCCTAAGATCTTAAAATAGAGATTTCCTTCCAGATCTAACCATCTGCTTTTTTAACAGTATACTTCATAAAGAAGACAATCATGTGATAGATAGATAGATAGATAGATAGATAGATAGATAGATAGATAGATAGATAGATAGATAGATAGATAGATAGATAGATAGATAGATAGATAGATAGATAGATAGATAGATAGATAGATAGATAGATAGATAGAGAACATATGCAGGTACACAGATTGTCTAATTCACATGTCTAAGACAGACAACAATGTCAGTATTACCATTCCAGATCTACTATAAATCATACACTTGTAGTAAATATTCTATAAATAACAGGCCTTATGTAACTAATTATATTGCTTTAGGTTAACACTGAAAACAAGCCAAAAGCAGATGATAACAATTCTACTTCAACACATTTAACAGTAAACTGACAATGTGACTTACTGTATCTCTTCATATTATACTTCTACATCTCAAATTTAGCAGGAATAAAAACAGCATGGCAAACACAAATATGAAAAATAGAAGTTACATATACAGTAAAAGCCAGAAAAAAATTAAGTGTTTTAAACACAGTCATTAATTCGATTTAATTCAAGACAAGCTTTCTGTTCAGTGTGCAATCTAAAACTAAGCCGGACCAAAGAACCATATTTACAACAAAAACATTCGTCAGTCTGTGCTCTTCATTTGGTGTCAGTGATAATATTTATTTTCAGGTCATTGAATATTTATAGTATCATTATTTGATGGAAAAATTTATTTCTTGGAAGATGTGCAAGTCACGTAATTAGCAAATTGTCAAGAACAAATTGGTCCCCACTCATCCCATGTCAAATCAAGCATAAATCTTAAAATGCACAGTACTGCTGCTCTTTAAAGCATTCCAAGAAATTAGAAAGAAATGGGTTAAGTATACACATGAACTGCTTTCTCTAAGGTGGGATTAACCATTAGCTTTTCAGGTTCCCTTTAACATGTCCTTTCTGCTTATATACAACATAAATGCTTAGATTTATGTAACTGTTTAGGCACATTAGTGGTAAATAACATGATTCTGTGCTCTACACAGATATCCATACAGATTTAGATCACATTGCCTGTATTTATTAGCATGAAGCAGCATCCTGAAGACCATATTAATGAAAATATCACAGATATTTTTTCTTAAAAAAAAACCAACTGTGTTATACAAGCATACAGTGGAATGGGAAAGCAAGGACAGAACTAGGTTTCCAGATCTGTTTTCTGTTAAAAGAGGCATTATTTTAGGGTAAAGTCTAAGAGAGAGAAATGATTTTGCATACTAAAAAGGTAAGTGAAAATAAATAAATAAAAGAAATCATTCCTTGTCAAACAAGCATAGCTTACGTCTGGCAAATACAAAAACTGAAAGAGGGATCTTCAGTCAGGACTCCTCTTAATTCCACACCAATGATGTTACAGCACAGCTGTCCCTGTAGATACTTCCACTATTCTAGGACTCTCAGCTCACTATCAAAACCAGGACTCACTTTCAGCTGAAACTGGAAGTGTTTAATTGTTTGTTTCCCTTGAAACAGAAAGTAGACTGAATATGATTATTAAGTCAATATCAGTCTGGGCCTAAATGAAAACTGAATTTTGGTCAATCTCAACTCTAAATGCATATCACTATATAATAATCAGTAAGATAACTTATTTCCAGTTAGTCTAAGAGATGTACAACCTGTTAAAAAGCACCATATTGTCCTTCCTCAGATTATTCCTTATAGCGAGGTGGTGTGTTGCTGTTAACTGATACTACTTTCAATTGGATTATACATGTAAGGAATTATAGAAAATAGATGATATTCATAAGGTTAAAGGACAAAAATCAGAACATATTAATAACGAGGCAACCACAGTACATTCCATTTTGCCATTTTGATAACCTGGTAGAGAGGCATTTTATGTGTGCAAAAATGAAAGCCTTTTCCAAATGCACATTGATTCTTTCCTTTCAATAAACTGAGACAGCATATTGTAGGCGACTGGCCATAAAACAGGGTCAGAGGATGCTTGCTGAGTCTTTTGAAAGAATAAAGGTTTCCATCAATAAGTGACTGAAAATGAATGAGAAAAATTAAGGTTTTCTTTTAAGGCAAATATGGACAGAGTTTTAATATTGTGCAATAAATAATGTCTCAATGCTCAGAATGTTCAAGATGAAACCTACTAATGTTCTTTTGTATTGCTTTTAAATATAGTATCCACATGGTGGTTATGATGAAGTTTACAGTAAATCTCAGATTGTTTGTAAAAGACAAGCAAAAAGTAATCGCTTATGGTATAACTTTAGGTCTAATGTAAGTTATTTTCAATACGATATGTACATGGACAGAAGTTTTTGAATAACTTCCAAAAATGAAATTATGACTGATCTGGCTAATCAATCTAAAAACAGTTTTCTTTTAAGATATTTTATATATGGACAGGCTGCTATAGTAGGTCATTAAAAGGGAAAGGAGAAATATTCTCAGATAATTTATTAGCATATTTGGGGATAATACATCTTGGTTTCTTCTTTCTTCGGAGTAAAACTGCTGGCAACATCAGAGGAATATGTTTTCTTATTTTATAGGTTACAAATACAAAAAGGTAAAGTTGAAATTTCCTTATTGGTGTATTGCCAGAGTGCATTTCCACAGAGAGTTGTAAATCACCTACAACTAATGTCTCATTCATGTGTGTTACTAAACCAAAGTATTCTACAGATCTTATTTTTGTACAATATTCATTTTATAACTTTTTACAAAATTAAACTTGATTCTATCACTTTCACTTACTGTGTGAAGTTTATCAGTCTGGTGGGTCTCTTATGAAGGACTTGACGTGACAATATTATACCACCATAATTGATGTTGATGAAATCTCAGCCATATTTGTAATGTCCCTGGAAAAGAAAAAGCTTCAAGCTCCACAATACTGAAAAGCAGATCTAATTACAAATACAAACAATAATCTCATGACTCTAAAATATGTTAACCTTTAACTGTGCTACCTGCATTTTATTATTCAGTTCATTGCTAAAAAATAAAGCTTTAAATATGTTTTTTACAAAATAACTGAAAAAGAATTAAACCCTTTTGGGCATTTTAATATATTTTTCAGTTACAATGTTAGCTTAATATGTGTAATAGTTTATTGTTCATAAATAGTTAATGTAAAAGTAAGTGAAAGAAAATTATTACATTGGTATATTTTCCAAACTTGCTTATTCCAATATAGAATCATGGTCATGGCAAAGAGTATCCCAGCAGCTGATGGGCATCAGTCTATAGTAGGTCAAATTTTGACAGACACTTCTTTATTCCATTATGTTTAAAAATAAGAAATGATTGAAAAGCACTAGGGGCGGCACAGTGGCACAGTGGGTAGCGCTGCTGCCTCGCAGTTAGGAGACCCGGGTTCACTTCCCAGGTCCTCCCTGCGTGGAGTTTGCATGTTCTCCCCGTGTCTGCGTGGGTTTCCTCCGGATACTCCGGTTTCCTCCCACAGTCCAAAGACATGCAGGTGAGGTGCATTGGCGATCCTAAATTGTCCCTAGTGTGTGCTTGGTGTGTGTGTGTGAGCGCCCTGCCCAGGGTTTGTTCCCTGCCTTGCGCCCTGTGTTGGCTGGGATTGGCTCCGGCAGACCCCCATGACCCTGTAGTTAGGATATAGCGGGTTGGATAATGGATGGATGGATGGATGAAAAGCACTATCAGCTCTCATCACAAACACTGGACTGAAGTTTGGGCTTTGAGTAGGCTACTCAAGAATATAACTTTTTAAAGACATACCAGTGTGACTGTGTTTATGATAACTGGTCTGGTTAAAATTGCTGGCAAAAGCCTCATGGCAACTACAATATATTTTCCTCTAGGATTCATTTATACATTTCTGCCTCCATTTTGCCTTCTAATTTCACAAGTCATTCAGATCCCGATGAAGACAAGCATCTCTATAGGACAATGATGCCATTACTACACGTTATGGCAAGGATAGTTAAGATTTCATAACAATACTGTTTAGTACTAAGAAGACCTAAGTTTGGTCTCCTCAGTCCACAAAATATCTTTGAACATGGTCTCAGAATAAACCTCTGGTGAGTTGCAATTAAGATTTTATATGGGCTTTTATTCAACAAAGTCTTTTCTCTGAAACTCTCCTATAACCATACATTTATTAAGCCCAATGGAAAATATTGAACACAACCAGTTTTTCCATATCAGCTTTGGAAAACTAGACTTCTTTTAAGATGGCCTCAAGTTCTTTTAGGCATGACCATACCAAGAGCTTTCCCCTCTAGATGTTAGGTTTTGAATACCATGTTCTTTTTTCCCTTCCTTCACTTAAATGTTATTGTATTTGTTGTTTCACGTAAATGTTATATTATAAAAAAATGAACAAACATTCAGTACATTAAAACATGAAAAATTTCCCACTCGTACATTGTTCAGATAGCCATTTGAACAAATATCTCATTATTAGATTTACAGTAATTTCCTGAAGTACTATATTAAAACATAACAAGAAAACAAAACAGAAGTGGAGGCCTAGTAAGCATTTTTAGAACAGCATTAATGAATACTTAACAAATTCTGAGGAAGAATTGTACAGTTCCTCATATACAAAATTTGATTTGTCTCCAGTTTAAAATAAAATGATGACACCATCTCCTTGATTTACAGCATACTGTATAGGGTGGATTAGTACTCTTCTGTTAGGGAGTCAGAAGCAATTGAGAGTTCAAAACTGAAAAATATGTAAATATTTGACCCAAAAATGGTCTTATTGTGGAACAACCCCAAAATGTAAGTTCTAAAAAGACTGACGCATGATGACATTGTTCACAATTAGGATTCTATCCCAGACATATTTTATATAATTTTAATCAAGGAGATAAATTATGCAATATTTGCCCATATTGAAGAACAGTGTATTTTAATAATAATAATAATAATAATAATTCATTACATTTATATAGCGCTTTTCTCAGTACTCAAAGCGCTATCCACACAGGGAGGAACCGGGAAGCGAACCCACAATCGTCCACAGTCTCCTTACTGCAAAACAGCAGCACTACCACTGCGCCACCTGTGAGGACTTTTTCATAAATAACTGCATTCCATTATCCATCCATCCATTTTCCAACCCGCTGAATCCGAACACAGGGTCACGGGGGTCTGCTGGAGCCAATCCCAGCCAACACAGGGCACAAGGCAGGAACCAATCCCGGGCAGGGTGCCAACCCACCGCAGGCATTCCATTATTTCCAACACAAATCTTGAAATACTATCAATATCGTCATCATTACAAGAATATATAGTATTAATACCTAGATATTGATGGAAGATAACAGAAGTTAGGCAAAGACATTTTGAGTAGGTTTTACATGAGCCATAAGTATATGATGTGTAATTAATGAAAGAATGCAGGTACATTGTCAATACAGAGACGGCTAAAGGTCCAAACACCTAACAACTTCCATGATTTACAGTATGTATTGTGCAGATTAAAGGTTGACATATATGATTATTATACACTAAAGAAGAAAAGAACACTATGTAAAGTGTTATGTACAGTTATTTTAGGTAAGTGATGGACAACCAGATTTCTAGTAAAGTGACACCAGTTACAGATGGCTGAAGCACAAAGTAAAGCATTCAGAAGAGAATTTAAATAAGTTGTCCTTTTTCTTCAGTTCATTCAAATTTCTCTGTTTCACTCTTTGGATGGATCCTGTTCAGATTTTAACAATAACAGTGATGTTACCTTCAAGCACAGTAATTAACGTGGCTGAAAAGAGGAATCTGTATTTTATGCAAACAGCATGCAGTTGATGTTTTAAAAGCATTATATGCAGCTGGGGAAATTTGGATCCAGTTGTTCTCAAAGAGAGTCTCTCACTTACTGTATCTCATACATGGAGTACCATATTTTCTTTAGCCCAAAGTTTATCTAATTTAATGATGGACACTTTCCAGGTAAGCAATACACTATTTAAGAATCTGGTTTCTCTGTAATGATGTTGCCAATGATTTTACCAAAGCTATCCTACATGAAGTTTATAGGATTTCAAATAACAAATTACAAATCCTACAAATTTTGGAAACACCAACATTTATCTTCTTGTAGTGTCTTTTGAATCCATTCATTTATTTCCAAGACTTTTCATTTTCTCGGACAATCACCCTTACTCAATAGAACTCATTTGTTCTAGCTGTAATTGTTAGCACTTTCTGTATCCAAGTATTTTACTTCATCCTTTATTCCCTACTGAATATCCTCTAGACTATCTGCCATCTTTCATAAATTTCTTTCATATCTTTCCCCAGTTTATTTATCAGGTTCATTAAATCAGAGGCACTTTCATTTGAGCAGTGCTCTGAGTGACCCCCTGTTGTTATATGTGAAGAATTATTCACAGTCAGACTAACTCGACAGTGCCTTGTTCAACACTGTTTCCATTTCTTTATAAGAAGACCTTAACTGGTTTGGTAGATTTCTGTTGCCTTTTTTCATTTAGTCCTTTACCTTCGGTGTTTTGTCTTCAAAGTTTAGGATTTGTTTTTTCTATACTATTCAATGGTACAACTTCCAAAATAAATGTGGATTGAACTCATGGGAAACAGCTTGTCACAGGTGGACCCCAATTAGGTAATTAGGACAATTATATTGTACCAGAACATTTTAATTGTGTCATAACAAAAGTAAGTAATATTGAATTCAATCAGAAATTCTTTATTTTTAATGATGATTGATTTAGCAAGTTCTTTCAGATTTGGTTTTCAATTTGGCATTATTGTTTTCATCCAAGCAGATCACAGTAGAAAAGTCCAAATTAAACATTTTAAAAATGCTGAGTTTGTCCCTAACTTATGCCTGATACTGCCAGGATTGGCCCTGGTTTCCTTGCTACCCTCAAATGGAGTAAGCAGTGGTCAAAATGAAAGGAGAAATGGATAGAAAATTAAATTAAGATTAAACCAGAATACACGGTGGAAATATTCAAGAGCGGAGTGACTGCTGCACTGCTTTTATTAGAATCTCAAATGAGCATGTACATTTCATTGTCCAAAAATATAATTATCTGTGGTGAGCTGGCGCCCTGCCTGGGGTTTGTTTCCTGCCTTGTGCCCTGTGTTGCCTGGGATTGGCTCCAGCAGACCCCCCGTGACCCTGTAGTTAGGATATAGCGGGTTGGATAATGGATGGATGGAAAATATAATTATTGTTGGGATGCACAATGAATTTAATGTAGCACAAGATTTTGTATATTCAGATGTCAGCAATGACTTTCCAGGTAAATCATGAGATATTAACATAGTCATTTATTCATCCCTGTGTATTTTGCATGCGTAAAGCAGTACAAAATGTTGTTATTTAAAAGGATATAGAGCACAAATTTGAATTTACTTATTGGACATGATTGTTTACAATCAAAAGTAAGAAGAGTATTCAACATCAGAGCCATTCTGGGATTTAGAGAGACATCATTACGTTTTTAGTGAATGAGAATTGGAAATATTATTTGACTTTAGACTGCTCATACTGAATTATAAAAAAACTATTCAATTTTTTTCTTTACCACAAACCATAATCTTACAAACATATCTTGTTTTGATGTCTATTTAATTGTAAAGGACTAGTTTTGAATGTTCAGATTACTGTGTGCACCACGTAGGGTCCAACATTGTTTCTTTCAGTTACTAATCAATTTTTGTATTTATCATGGTTATATAGAAAGCACAATGTTATCTTAACACCATGATAATTACTTAAGTTAATTGAAATACCACCATTTAGTTTGCCAATATTACTCAAAAACTGCATGATTTTTCATCTAGAGTGGGTAAAGGAATAAGATGCAGTCGGCATTTCCTTCATCCCATATTAAGTGAAAGCACCTAGAAATATTTACAATATGCAACCATTTGAATATTAGAACTAATCTACCTTTCAGTCTGAAAAATCTGAACATTGCAAAGTACTTTATCCAAAAGAATCTTTTCAAACATTACATTGCACTTTATGGCCATAAACATAATATGGCCCTGAAATGGATTAAGCAAGTTCAGAAAGGGATAGAATATTTTAATTAACAATTTCCAATAGTAGTGTCCATGAACTGTATGTCCCTTATGGTAAATTCAGCTTAATAAAATGAACCTTAATGATGTTTCAAACCATATCTACAGTATACTCTTCTGTGGACTGTTCTTAGTAGATCACTAGACTTCACATTGCACTTCTCACTGCACATCTACAACCATGACATGTGTCAGTCCTGATGAGTAAACCTTACTTAATTAGGACTTATTCAATTCATGACACTCTGCAAAAGTTCAAACATACAAGTTAATGTTATATTCTGTTTAATAGACAGTAGTTGTATGCAGTTTTTCCAACCACAGTGCCTCCTGCCAGCCTAAGAGGAGACTTACTGCCTTACTGTATGAGCCCTAACACTCATATTTAAACTTATAGTAACATAAAGCTCCAAAACAACATTCAGAAAACAGGTAGCAAGTAAGTCAAGGTTACTATTCTCTGATTTGCATTCTCATTGTGTAAGGAAACATTGTAGTAATGATCTTTTCTATTTTTAGAAATAAAAGAAGCAGATTGCTTCTATTAGCACACAGAATAAAATACCACAGAGCCTCCTTATGATTGAACTCCATATACTGTAAATATAAAATTCAGTAGAGTCAGAAACATCAGTATACTGTATTAATGTGGATAGTCTTTTATACTTAAAGTACACATAATGATAAATGATTCCAATTCCTTCAATATGTATCTAAATATTATCTCCAATTAACACAGCTTCACATTTAAACAAGAATACCCTTAAAAGTATTAACATGCAAAATTAAACATGTCAGAAAGGAAATATGAGTGAAATGTAGTAAAAATTGAAAAATTGGGGTAAATTGTTTGCATTCTGGCATCAAAAGTGTTAAAAAGAATACGGAACAAACTATAAGATAACCAGTGCTTGGGATGTGCTGCACACTAATGCACTATTCATTGAGCATTGTCTTCCTGGGGCCTGGGCACATCTGCTTGGGTTAAGTGAACTTGGATTATTCCTTTATGAAATGGACTGCATGGATGACACCCCTGTGTAATATGACACACAAGAGGTCACCTACTTGGATCTGAGACTAAATTCAATTATTAAGTCCTAATTGTTCCTTCTAACAGAATTTTCTTCTGCAAAGCCTTTCTGTCATGCCTCTTCCAATTTACAGAAGGCAAATCAAAGGGTCAAACTCACATGAGGAATGTGGATACCCTGCATTTTTTTCTTAAAATTTTCCTCCACATGAAGAAAATGTGAATTCTTTTTAATGAGAAAATTAATCCTCTAGTTTATGTTAACATTTTATCTGTGCTTCTCACTATTTGTCTTCTTCTCTTTTTCATTAAGCAAAAAGTAAAATATATTAATTGGAAAGAATATGTTCTTAAAATAAAACCTACAAACTATACCCATAGAGAAATAGGTAGCAACAGCCAAGAACCATGAAAGGAAATTCTCTTTGGAAATGAAAGAACCATTTTTAGTTGCATCATGATCAAGACCATTGTCTGCTAAAATTGTTATAACAGCTGTTCTTCACTTTATGTTGTTTTTATTTGCTGAGTGCTTATAAAGGTTCAATTACAAAATACGAACTGATTATTCAATAAACAACAGTAACATTTTTACTGCTATGTTACTTTACCCATCTGAATGTAACAGTAAAGCACAATTGAGGTCATACTTGCCACCCTGCAAAAGATATCCTGCTTAAAATACATCACATAGAATGGATGACAAAAAACTCTTTATAGCAGAAGATGCCAGTGCATGTTGGTTTTCATTCTAAGCAGTCTAACCAATATCCCATTTGATTAACAGAATTCTGTGTCATGGCAACTGATTGATCCTAGGCCTACCCAATCAGTCCATAGACGAATGTGTTTGCATTTTACTTAAATTTGATACTATAGGTTTAAAAATTGTCATATATTCACTAAGCATATTTTTGTTTAAATTATGTAGTACAATTCAAAAGCATTGTGCACAGGAGTGTCTGGCAGCCTAGGCTATTTAATCTGTGTGTGTGTGTGTGCGTGTGTGTGTGCGTGTGCGTGTGCATGTGCGTGTGAGAGAGATAATACTTTATGAGGGCTTGAATTTCAGTGTGGGATTGTGTGAATTATTTTTTTTTAATTCTGCAAGGTTTAACTTACTGAAGCAGAAAAATCCCACTGATCTTTCACAACAAAATACAAGTTTTCTGTCCCTTTCATCCCATTATGGAATTAGTTTGGATATAAAAATACATAGTTTGTGCATACTTCAAGTACAATTATGTAACAAGATTAATCACTTTTTCTACTGTACCATACAAAGCACCAATGCAGGCTTTGCATTCATCCTCTGAATATAATGTACATGGCTATAGTTCTCTGTCCAACAATCCCATTAATTTTCTTATCTCTCTTATCAAGAACATTGGACATGATGCAGGAACAAAGCAAGAAAAGGGAGTCTCATTCACACACAACCACACTTACTCATACAGGGCCAGTTCAATTATTAAAGCATCTATCCTTATTGTCTTTGGAATCTGGGATAAAACAGATGTGGCAAAGTCTAAAAGGAATAAATTTGGATAGTCTTTTAAGTGTGGAGAAGCAGTTTAAAAATGTTTTACATATAATGCAATTACTGCACAGTGGGAATTTTCTGAAGGACAGAAAAATGGCAAATATTATATATTATTATATAAAAAGTATGATCAGGCATATCCATGCAACTATAGGCCACTAAGCTTAACATGCATTGCAAGTAAATGAATGGAAGAAATCATTAAGGAAAAGATTGAGCAACCCATGGAAATAACAGGGGTTTTGCTGAACAGCATGGGTTCAGACAAGGTAGATTGTGTTAGAATTCCCTGGGGAAGCAATAACAGAATACGATCAAAGTGGTGCATATGATATTATTTAGTTTGACTTTCAGAAACCATTTAATAAGGTGTATAACTGTTTGATTTTAGGCATCAAACTAAAATAAGTGGGAGTTCAGAGTTTAGTGTGTAGATAGGTGCAAAATTGGCTTAAACACAGGAACTAGAGGGTTATGGTGGAAGGTACCTTATCAGAACTGGGTGATGGCCAGATTGGTGCCCCTGAGAGGTCAGTGCTAGGGCTGCATATACTGTATATGTATGTGTGTGTATATATATATATATATATATATATATATATATATATATATATATATATATATATAACGATTTGGAGAGGAATATAAATAGTAAGCTGGCTAAACTGGCAGATAATCTTGAATCCATTGCATAATTACAGTGAGACTTAGACAGCATACAGGCTTGGGCAGATGTGTGGCAGATTAAATTTTATGCAGGTAAATGTATATTACATGTAGGAAGTAAAAATGTTAGGTGTGAATACTCAGTGGGAAGTCTTAAAAATGAAAATACACCTTATGAGTAGGATTTAGGAGTTGCAGTGCACTTGTCACTATCAACTTGTAGACACTGTTCAGACGCCATTAAGAAGGTTTACAGAATGTTAGATAATATAGCACAATGTGTGGAAAACAAGTCCAAGGAAGTTATGCTCAAGATTTATAACACATTGGTTAGACCTCATCTTGAGTAACATGTTATTTTGGTCTCCAGGCTATTAAAAAAAAGACACGGTAGCACCAGAAAAAGTCAAGAGAAGAGCAACTAGGCTGATTTCATTGCTACATGGGATGACTTATGAGTAAAGATTAAAAGAGCTGAGCCTTTTCAGTTTAAACAAAAGGAGATTAAGAGGTAACATGATTGAAGTGTTTAAAATTATGAAGGGAATTAGTACAGTAGATTGATACTATTACTATAAAACGAGTTCAACAAGAACATGGGGACATTGTTGGAAATATTTAAGGGAAAATTTTACAGAAACATTAGGAAGGTTTTCTTCACACAGAGAACCATAGACACATGGAATAAGTTACCAATCAATAGACTTTTGGGACCTTGAAAACTTGACTTGATGTTATGTTGGAAGAATTAGGTGGATGGTACTGAGAAGCTTTGGTGTGTTGAATGACCTTTTCTCATCTAAATTGTTCTAATAAAACCACAGCATCCTGTGGAAACCCAACAAAGGCAGTGCCAGCTAAAGTAGTAGCAAGTAAAAATAGGTTTCAAGTGCAGTGGCTATCTCCAAATTTGTGGCTAGTATACAAAGTTGATAAAAACTTTCACAACTTCTGCATTGGCCAGACATTTGTGTGGCTCAGCTTGTAATATGTTGAAGCATGAGCCAAATTTCTAATGGTAAGACATTTAATGCATTATTGGAAGTGCATAACTGCAGACATAAGATAAGGTAAATGCTTATAGATCCTTTGCTGATTCTGCCAACTTTTAAAATTTCCTCCAAGCCAATACCCCATACCCCATTTGTTGCTACACAGGAAAGTATCCTACTGTTTGATTAAAATGCATGTGAGGACTGGAATGTAAATTGTTGGACGCATGCTCTTATGATGAGAGACTGGTCACTTTGAGTCCTGTCCATCCACTTTTGAACAACAACATTAATTGGGAGCGTTTAGTCACAGAAGGCATGATGTGCCACATCACCAGTTCTACTTCTTATAACCCCTTGCTGCATTTGGTGCAGGATCCAAAATTATCCTTAAATAACTTCAATATGACCTCTCAGCATTTTGATTATTGAGTCATAGTGATTTTCATTTCAACTTAATTACCAGTTTTGCATCTATATTTTTGTGACAGCACATCTTTTGATTATTGAGTTAGAGCAATTCTCCTTTTTACTTCATTAACAGTCTTGATTTTAGATTTTAGTGGTTGTAAATCTTTTGGTTATGAACTCCGGGAGTTCAAGGTTTGACATTACTTATAGTATAGTACTTCATTTTTGGCAATGGTTTCTCTGAGTTTCAGTATCGACTGTCACTCCAGTTTCATCATTAAACACACACAGTCCAGTTAACCCCACTCTAGCAAATTGACAAAATTTGTCTTATAATACAGGGAATTCATTCTAGATTTAATTGCTGGCAGAACAAATAAGTTATTTCAGTCTATGATCTGGAAAGGTCAGTATGAGCATAATGTGGACTTGTGCTTAAGTTTGGTCATGCATGGAAAAGACTTTGAGCTACTACAGGGCATCTTCTTATCTGGTTAGATTGTTAATTGCAAGTTACAGTAGAGGCAATCCAGTGCACCCCCTGAAGTTTCAGAGAAAGACAGAGAGAGAGGGGGAGAGAAAGAGCGAGAAGAATTTTTTGAAAACACCAGGGCTGAGCACTTTAGAGCCCTTAAAATGCATGGGTGATTTTTATATACTACATATTTTTATAGATGTGTATAATATTAATTTTTGTTTACTTTTCTTGTGTTTTTGACAAATATTTTATTATTTACAGTTTTTTAATCACCTGTTTATTGAAGTATTGATAGTCAAGTGCACTTTATGAGATTGTTTTTAAACAGCTATTAACTTTTACACAATAAATGCACTTTTTGCATAATGATAACTTTTGTGTCTGTCTCCCTTATTTTTCCACAGGCCCTCTGTCCTGTTAGCCAAAATACCAGAGATCTTACTAAAGTCAAAAGTGGACATTCGGACATGGCATTGTCTAATGTCAGTCCCTCTTTGTCTTGAACTATGCAATTAATTTGTTATAAAGTTCCAAGGAAGGTGAGGTAATGCCAGACTGGGTCACACCATATTTTATAGTTTGCAACATACACACAGCACAGACTTTAAAATTTTCAACAATGCTAAACACAAATCAACTGTACTGATCGTTCTGAATGTACAATTACACGTCTAAACTTTAGCAGTAGCTGGCTCCCGTAATCACAGACATTAGGCCTACATATGTTTTCAATATCAACTCTTAATGATTAGAGAGGGAGTTGTCCAATTATCATCCCACATAAAAGCACACCTTATATCTGACTCAAATATTTACATGTAATGGATGGTGATGGATGCTTGATTGTATAATCAACATAGCTAGTAAACCACACAATTTTAAAATTTTCTGATTCACCTAATAAGAGAGCTAGTGTTGTTTTTGCAGATACCTAGTGCTTAAAGCCTGGCTGAAGACAGAAGTGCAAAGGAAGACTAGTTCAACATTAAGCTTGTTAGGGTTTGAATTTCATTATGGGATTGCGAGTATTTTACATATTTTTAGTTATTCCCACACACACAATGCTTGCAAATTCCCTCATTCTAAGCAGTTTTAAAATTTTGGTGAGCTACAGTTGTTAATTATGGCTAATTTGTTACCTGAAAACTATTTTATGCTTTCATCATCCTGGCTTTGTTATGAATGTGTATTGAGGAGGATGTTAGCTTTTTCCATCTGTTACATCTGTTTAGTAGGACTTGACACATTTGCTGGACATGTGATGTCACAGTTTTTCATGTGGCTTCAGTTTAAGGAACTCAGTTGATTTTTGCTATAAAAGAAGACTTCACACAGCACAAAAATATGCACAAATAAAACATGTCAGAGTGTTAGACAGCTTAGAACTGGTTAGTGAATTTGTATTTAGTTTTTCCCAGTTTGAAATGACCAACAATAATCCCTGCTTGTTTTCTGGCCTTTGCTTGAATTTTAATGGTGACTGCAATTTGCAAACTGAATAAACACAAATTACACACTTTTCTTGGATTAATCTGTCCTATTTAGACACTCTCAAGTAGTCACTACTCAGTATCAATCACTACTTCTCCATAGTATGACGGTGTTTTCTCAGCATCCAGCACTTGTGCATATGGAATATGTGATTGTGTTTTGAGAACATAATACACACTCATACAGTCATATGAAAAAGTTTGGGAACCCCTCTTAATTCTTTGGATTTTTGTTTATCATGGGCTGAGCTTTCAAAGTAGCAACTTCCTTTTAATATATGACATGCCTTATGGAAACAGCAGTATTTCAGCAGTGACATTAAGTTTATTGGATTAATAGAAAATATGCAATATGTATCATAACAAAATTAGACAGGTGCATAAATTTGGATACCCCAACAGAGATATTACATCAATACTTAGTTCAGCCTCCTTTTGTAAATCTAACAGCCTCTAGACGCCTCCTATAGCCTTTGATGAGTGTCTGGATTCTGGATGGAGGTATTTTTGACCATTCTTCCATAAAAAATCTCTCCAGTTCAGTTAAATTTGATGGCTGCCAAGTATGAACAGCTTGCTTTAAATCATCCCATAGATTTTCGATGATATTCAAGTCAGGGGACTGTGACAGCCATTCCAGAACATTGTCCTTCTCCCTCTGCATGAATGCCTTTGTAGATTTCGAACTGTGTTTTGGGTCATTGTCTTGTTGGAATATCCAACCCCTGCCTAACTTCAACTTTGTGACTGATGCTTGAACGTTATCCTGAAGAATTTGTTTATATTGGGTTGAATTCATCTGACCCTCGACTTTAACAAGGGCCCCAGTCCCTGAACTAGCCACACAGCCCCACAGCATGATGGAACCTCCACCAAATTTGACAGTAGGTAGCAGGTGTTTTTCTTAGAATGCAGTGTTCTTCTTCCGCCATGCAAAGCGCTTTTTGTTATGACCAGATAACTCAATTTTTGTCTCATCAGTCCAAAGCACTTTATTCCAAAATGACTCTAGCTTGTCTAAATGAGCATTTGCATATAACAAGCGACTCTATTTGTGGTTTGAGTGCAGAAAGGGCTTCTTTCTCATTACCCTGCCATACAGATGTTCTTTGTGCAAACTGCACTGAATTGTAGAACAATGTACAGATACACCATCTGCAGCAAGATGTTCTTGCAGGTCTTTGGAGGTGATCTGTGGGTTGTCTGTAACCATTCTCACAATCCTGCACATATGCCGTTCCTGTATTTTTCTTGGCCTGTCAGACCTGCTGGGTTTAACAGCAACTGTGCCTATGGCCTTCCATTTCCTGATTACATTCCTTACAGTTGAAACTGACAGTTTAAACCTCTGAGATAGCTTTTTGTAGCCTTCCCCTAAACCATAATACTGAACAATCTTTGTTTTCAGATCTTTTGAGAGTTGCTTTGAGGATCCCATGCTGTCACTCTTCAGAGGAGAGTCAAAGGGAAGCACAACTTGCAATTGACCACCTTAAATACCTTTTCTCATGATTGGACACACCTGTCTATGAAGTTCAAGGCTTAACAAGCTAATCCAACCAATTTGGTGTTGTAAGTAATCAGTATTGAGCAGTTACATGCATTAAAATCCGCAAAATTACAAGGGGACCCGAATTTTTTGCACAGCCAGTTTTTCACATTTGATTTAATTTCATACAACTAAATACTGCTTCACTAAAAATCTTTGTTTGGAAAACAGCCCAGTGCTCAGATGTTCCTAGGAAATGAAAGATATACCACTGTTATCTTTTTTGTTGAAAGTAGAGTAAATTATCATGCAGACTGAGAGGGGTTCCCAAACTTTTTCATTAACAAATTTCATTTTTGTGATGGATTGTTTACATTGAAATAAATTAAGACAAAAATGGGCCTATGACTGAGATAAAGTCAAATAGAAGGGCATGCACATAATAAAACGCTTGACTCTGAAAAGTCAAAAAACTTGAATGATGCAGACACTAAATACACAGAATAAAAAATGTTCAAAGGTAACTTTTTAAGTAAAGTGGCTAAATATATACTGTATCAGTGGCTTGAAATTAAAAAGGCAAAATTTTGTTATTCAGTTTTTGCAGCATGTTTAACAGTTTGAGATATTATAAAACATCCACATTAATTAGACAGTTGAATACTGCCACACATAATGCAGCACTTAAAAGAACTGAGAAGCTGAAAAGGCTAAGAATACTAAGACTACAGCTACTAAAGCTGCTCAGACACAAAGTGATAAAGAAATTAAAGAGCTGCTTAAAAAGCACAGAAATGTCAAATTCACATTTTGTTGAATTTCTGAGTTTTTCTTTGAAGGAAACTGAATTTCTGTCTTTTCAACAGCCTAAAATTGATAAAACAACCAATGGAAGGTAACTGGTTGACAAATGTTTATCACAAATGCACCAAGACATTGCCAGCTCACTATCAGAAAGACAGGAATTGGTGTAAGGACAACAACTGTTTTTTCCTTAATACTTGATAAATCATCAGATGTTAGCAACATCAAGTGTGTTATTAGTAATACAAGGCATATAGAAAACAAAAAGGTGATAAAGTGTTTTTAGAAACATTGTGGGTGTGGATGAAAAGGTAGATACTCTTGTTCAAGATGTGAAACACACTGAGTGAGACAAGTATACTAGTAGTAGATTGTACAGATCAAGCTGCTTTTATGATAGGATGTCACCAATAACTCCTGGAAGCATTCAGTCCAGAATTGGAGTGCACTGTATACCTTGTCAACTTGCCCTCTGTGCAAGTAAAGCAGCCAGATCTATACAAAAGGAAAACAAATTACAACAAAACTTGAGGGCAATTTTTGATTTGTTTCAGCAACTCTACTCTAAGGAGCAATATAATTCATGAGTTACAGAAACAGCTGGAAGAACCAGCACTGACGTTTACTCAATCACTTGCAATAAGACTGCTATCAACAGAAATTATAGTGGCAGTTGTGTACTGATCAGTCAAAGCCCTGACAGATGTGCTAGTTGCCACAAACATTCAGGATTCTGATAAAGCTAAAACTCTTCTTAATGTTGTTAGACAATTTAAAGTGGTACACTCAGTAACTTAATGAGAATATGCTGATGCATGTAGTCTATCTCTCAAAGCATTTTCAAAGGGAAATCTTGTCTTTTTCTCTGTCTGGGCCATTGTTTAGGCTACAAAAAAAGCCTTGGGAACAGGCCCGGTCTTAGGTATTATGGGGCCCTAGGCGAAAGGGGTGTCCAGGGGCCCCCTGAGGGGGGCGGAGCCCCCCTGGAAGCTCTGTGAAATGCGTGAAAATTAGACCAAGGAGTCGATCTGGGGCCCCCCGGACGCCGGGGCCCTAGGTGGTCGCCTACTTCGCCTATGCCTAAGGCCGGGCCTGATTGGGACAAATAATGCTGTAGTATATTTAAGTATATATGACAATTGCTCACTCGGAAAATTTGTTTTGGGGGCCCCCCAAGAAGGCGGGGGCCCTAAGCTATAGCTTGTGCAGCTTATATGTAAATCCTGCACTGCTTGAGAAATATATTATCCTGGACAATCAGAACATGACTTTTTGAGTTGTATAAATGAGATTTTTTTTATTGCAACACTCAAAAACCTGTCTTTCATTGCATGAAAAATATGCTGGCCACCGATAAACAAAATTAACAACCATTCCCAGTTGACTTCATGGATCTTTTTCACTTGACTCAGTTTTGGAACCAAAAAAAAGCTGTAGCTGCCAAAGAGGCCATTACAAATTGCTTCCTTTATGATCATGAGAAACTTGAAAACCTATTTAAATACTTAACACACTTAGCTCCTCAATTATGAATGCAGAAGAAGTTAGGTCAGAATTTATCATGCAGAGGTATGTCATGGTCTCCAATGACATATGCTTCATTTTCCTTGCAACAGTTTGTTATTGTTATTGTCTTATTATGTGAAAATCGTGAAGCATTTACTCACAAGGAGAAGCTCCTTCAAAAAGCCACAGTCATGTCAGTTTCAAGTATCCTTGTGAACATGGAATCTGTGCACAAAACAGAGTTCAGAACTTCACTGAATAATGGAAACCTCATAGATCTGATGCTGATCTCAGAGCCTGCGTCTCCTCAAGGGTAGTTTGATTTTAACAGAGCACTTATAAAGTGAAAGCAAATGAAGAAAAAGAGAGAGTGGACAAGGTAAGACTGAGGAAGACAAAGAACAACAAGAAAGACTGAGGCCAAAAAAAATAATTTATATAGATTAAAAAGAGTCACTGATGTTGGACTAGGATGGCTATGCATATAACAAGAAGATTAGGATAAAAAAAACATTACATAAAAAGAGTGACTACTGGATATCAATAAAGGTATGTATATTTTTATAGTACTTTTGGAATAGATTTTAAATTAGGTGCATTATTTTAATAAACAATTATATTCCAGTCAACGCACTGATTTACTTCATGGATGCTGAAATCCTCCCTAAGTGCTACTTTGTAGGGGAGAGTCCACGATCCCCCATAAAATTCAAAATTCATTTTAAACCCTGTGTATGTATATATATATATATATATATATATATATATATATATATATATATATATATATATATATATATATATATATATATATATGGTGTTCAGTGCCACCAGTTTCATGAAACAGCCTCAGAAATATCTCAGATTTGCCCAAAGATCAGAAATCCAAAAATGTAAGAATTTCTGTAAAAATAGATTTTTAAGGCACTGTCTGCAAGGCTATATTGCTCCTTTATGCAGAAACTTGCAACATCATCTTTGTAGAGCTTCACAAAAGCATTTTCAATCCAGTTGATTTAAACTTCTGAAGTCGTAAAGTAGTTGTAGACAGGGCCGGATTTTCCTATAGGCTAACTAGGCTTCAGCCTAGGGCCTCAAGATCAAGAGGGGCCTACATTCAAATTGTTAGCAAAATTTTATTATCTCTCATGTAATTTACAAACTTAAAAATGGAAGGTGAAAGGGCCTCATAAGTGGAATAGCCTAGGGCCTCTTTTCATATAAATCCAGCCCTGGTTGTAGAGCTGGGTTTGCAGGTGCTGCTTATACACCTTTGCATCAAAGTCTGATAACTGCATTTAGTCAAACGTGGCAAATTGTCAAATTAGCTATAATTTGACTGTTTGATGCATTTGCCCCCAAAAGTTTCTTTTTTGTTGTCTCAGCTCTGATTTGGATATAAAAACTATCACTGTTTTTTTCCTAGAAGACCACAGGTTAGTGCATTTCAGCTACTGAAAGATAAGCCAATTTAACAAGACATTCAAAAATCACTAAAACAGTGTTGAGACTTCAAATTTTGAGTCAGAAAAATAATATTTGCATCAGAGAAAGCCACTGTAAACTGTTATGCAAAATAAGCTGAACATGATTACTACCTACAGTATGTGTTAGGATTTTTATGAAAACAATTATTTTAACTGCACCTTATAACAAGCTTTTAACATTTTCTGATATTTTCTTGGCAGCCAACAGTTCCATATGTACAGTACATTGCAGTCACTAGATGACACATATGATGATCCCACTGTGTTGCCCTATTACTCCCTTCCACACATTTTGGCCATTATATTCCATCTGACATATAACAAAGGCTTAGGTGGTAGAAGGTATGGGTAAACGCTCACTGAGGAGATATCTGTGCACTTCACAATTATTTTCACAACTTACACATGCAAAGAGGTTAGAAATATTAGCAATATTTGTAGATTAATCAAGTTGCAGTGCATCAAAGTGGTCCACTCACCAAGACACTACATAAAAGCGGTCGGGATTGTCCTTCTGTCCCGTGAGTGTAAAGCGTAGCGGTATTCCGCTTATCACAGACTTACTACTTGCGGCTTGCGGTACGAAGCGACACGATGTGAGCAGAGTTCTGGTTCTCCCATCGTTCCCTTGCTTTTGTGCGTGATGCGCGGAAAAATAGACAAAATTATGTCTCTGGAAATAATTAATGTTGATGGAGTACAAATGCCTCACCGCATAGTAAATATCAGGGGAGATTGTGCTTGCTTATTCTCATCTATAGCTTATTTAGTGCATGAAACTCCGTCTTTAGCGATACAGATTTGGGCTGACATTGTACGACATGTTTTAAGTAATTGGTCAAGGTTTCAGCCATTTACAATGATGCCGTCAGGAATCTCTTATACAAATGAGCTTCAGTATCTCACTGAAATGTCAAAGTCTCAAACTTATGGTACCATTTCTGAGCTATTGGCAGCGGGAGAGTTGTTCCCCTATGAGTTTCAAGTATATTATTATGGAGTCCTACACTCCAAGTTTGGACAGGACTCGAGGGGATAAAAAAACTTAGGTTTTCGGGAGATGTTATGAATGGGCACTTTGATGTTCTCATTCCCTACACTTACATGCCTGATGTACACATGGAGCGCACACAAATTGAGGATAAAAGTCGGTCGTCTTAAAAGGCGGGCGAGCCTAGTACTCTTTTTAACAGCTGTTGAGTTACAGCATATGCCATGTCATTATTTTTCAATCTACAATGTTAACTAATAGAGGCATTAAAGTGAGCTGAGGGCTTTACCACATATTGTCACACCAACTGTTTCTTTTGGTTTGGTAAAATCATAATCATTTCAACTCTAGGAGGGTTTTGAACCTTTATTATAAGCTCAGCTATATCGGAGGATGTTTCAACAGCTTTAGCATTTTCGCTTCTCCCTGCTGTTATCCTTCAGGTTTGTCTTCAAGATTTGTCTACAGGTGATAAAGTAATTGTTAGGCTTCAGAGTCTTGTGTGATAAGACCTCTAAGAACATAAGTCCAAGGTAGAAACTTTTCAATTCTCACGAATGTGAAGCCTCATGCTAGGCAATCAACTTTCTTCTTTAGGCTTTATGCTTGATGTTCTCAGTGTTAAACACTGACGCTGTCTCGCAGATGGTATGTCATGCATTATTTTTGCAAGAATAATACAAATACATTAATTATGCTATTTGATATTTCTTGAAAATAAATTTTCAATTCGTTTACAATACAAATAATTTGTTGGATCTTGGCCGTGCCACATGTTCTATCCTATACGTTGAAAATCATTGTGCTAGTAGTCAGTAGATGAAATAATTCATCTACCGCTTAACTTGTGGATTTACGGCAGTCTTCCCTTTGACAATTCACACTTTTTAGTTGTGTCACTTACTACTCTTTCTGCATGCTTTCATATTAGCACTGAGATAACAGTTCTGTTTCTGTTATGTTTTATCCTAATTAACACTGCTAGAAGCCCAAGTAAAGTACTGACTTGCTCCTCATTACGTAGGTATTGGTGACCCTTTTTAATGTAGCACATTAGCAGGACTTATTGTTGTTTACAATCTTATCAGGCTAATGCAGAATTAAGATTTTTTGTTTTATTGTATGCAGTGAGCCAGCCCAGTCCATAATGTGCAAATGTGCTTGCTCATCTTTGCAGATAATCTTCCCCTTGTGCTTTCCATTTGCTGCTAGTACACTAAACTTTAAAACATCTTTAACATTCTAGTTTGTTAAAAAAGGTTACCTGTGTACATAAGAAAATTTGTTATATACTTAGGTACTTTTGTTTATAATTTCAATTAATTTCTGCATTACTTAGTTTTGGTGCTGTATTTTTGAAAGCATGACTGATAATCAAAATATCTTATTGGTTCGCCTTAAATGTTTAAGTTTATTACTAAAAGTAACTGCCTCATTCAATATGCAATAGTTCAAAAACAGTTATACAGAACAGTGTGTTTTATTTTTAAATTATTTTGTTTTGTTTTTGCTTTCTTGTTTTCACAGAACATTGAAAGCTGGGCCAGCCCTAGTCTTTAAGGAGTCCTTAATAATATTTTAACTTGCACCACCCAAAACAGTGCAATTTAAACAGAAATACCTTTTAAAATTACAATACACAAACATCTACTTACCTAAACAATTCCTGTTTGATCAGGGAAGTTTGTTGAATGCAGTAAAGTCACAGTTGTTTAAACATTCTGATTGTAAATCTGTATAATGACAATTTTGATATCAGACTGAAAAAGGATGTTACCACATACAGTGCTGAAAGTATGAGCAGCTCATTATACATTTTCGAAAGAAACAACTATTTCAATGGCCCCAAAATGCAAAATAACAGAGTTTAAAAGTGTAACTTAGCAGCTGAATAACAGGAACAATAAAGAAATACATGAAAATAACAATACCAATAATACAAAATTAACCTGTTTAATTTTTAAATAAAAAACAAAAAATAATTTAATCAACAGCAACATTTTGTAAACGGTGGGAATTAAGGTGGTGGCAGGACACAGAGCTGCATCTGTGGTATCTGGACAGGATAAACAATTAGGGAGAAATTTAACATAAATTTGAATGTATTTTTTTATGAACTTATTTGCTGAACAAAAAGTGCTATGACTTTTATTGGTATTGGAAATTAATTTATTTCTATATATCATCTTCTGGCTATCTTCTAATACATTTATTGAATAATATGACCATACTTTCAGTTAGTACTGGTAATATGCTGCATTTTAGGTGCTTTTAAATTATTTTCTTATGAAATAATTAAAACTTAGGATGTATACACTAATGGCAGATTTGACTGAAATGCGCACACACAACATGTATAATAAGGCAGGTTTCTGTCAATGTACTGTAAATAACCAGCAATTTCATCACTTGCCTGCGTACAAAATTCAAAAAATTTTAAAGTTGTCCCTAGGAAGTTTCATCAAAGCAATTTCTGAAACATTGATTTTTGTAATATACAGTATGTTTGTAGAAATATATCAATCATTCAGCCATGTCACATTTTGGGAGACTGACTCTTCAAAAGTCTTTGTGTTGTTTTTGTCAGGGTCACTTTCCATCAGTGCTATCACAGACATACAACAATACTGTACTGTATAACACTATAATAACATCAAGAAACAACTGCTAAATAAGTACATTTGTGAAAATGACATTAGTAACTATTTTGGCATTTAATATTGATAACTGAGTGCTGTTAATGCCATCTACAGAATCATATTAAGTTCTGCATTTACAGACAACAGTTTGAAAGAAAAATAACTCCTTGTACTGGGTGGCTTAAAGTAAACACTCCTCTTTATAACCTTTTTCTACAACTACACGCCAAAACAAATGCATTAACACTACATTTACCACAAATCCTTGGAAAGAATCTTAAAATCTTTTTGTCTTTTCCTTCATATTTTAAATTCCTTTTTTCTTCTCCTGACAGATACATTTTTTTGACATATTGGAACAGAATTTGTGAATTTGCAGACCACTCATGAGCTAAACCTATTGAATAACTCACCTTATAGGGTCCTCCTGGTGGCTCTGGGGACCTAAACAGCCATTAATATTGTTTATTAGGTAGGACCAACTTTGACTGAAAGAGTACAATGAATAATGTTAAAAGAGGAGATTCTAAATGAACAGGTCCAAAATCCTTTATCTGCAGTTCTGATATATTGATAAAGTGAAAGGGTGCACTTTTAAAATCATAATTTAACTTTTGGAAACAACTCTCAACAGTTTTAGGACAATTTCACTTTAGCTCTTTTAAGATGAAAACCTTACTGTGACATCAAAATGATGATTTTTGGGAACTGATTTAAGTATTAAGGAATTACAAATGTATATCAGTACATGCCAATTTAGAGTATAATTTTTCTATAAGCCGATCACTATGACAGTGGTGTTGTGCAAAGGATGTGCTGCAATCCTTTAGCCCTCACTTTATTTATTTATTTATTTTTTAAGTTTTATTTATTAATTTTATTGTAATCATTCCATACAAATAGATCAATTTATAACAAAAAAAATATTGAAGACAAATCAAACCCCACCCCTGAGAAGGAGAGCTTAGCCAAAGGAGAATTGCTTAGGGCAACAATAAACAAAAGAAAGGAAGAAATATATATAGGTAAATAAAAAATGGAGAAGGGAAATAATTGCGGTAATAGTTATTTCTCTTATTCTAAAATAATATTGACTAGATCCTGCCAGGTTTTGAAAAAATTCTGTACAGATCCTCTAACTGAGAATTTGATTTTTTCCAATTTCAAATAATATAAAACATCGGTTTCCCACCGACTTATCAGAGGAGAGTTAGGATTCTTCCAATTTAACAGAATAAGTCTGCATGCCAAAAGTGTAGTGAATGCAATCACCGTTTGCTTGCTCTTCTCCACTTTAAGTCCATCTGGAAGAACACCGAACACAGCTGTTAATGGGTTAGGAGGGATTGTGACCCCAAGGCTGTCTGAAAGGCACTTAAAAATTTTGGTCCAAAATGATGTTAGTTTGGTGCAGGCCCAAAACATGTGACCCAGTGAGGCAGGAGCTTGGTTGCAGCGTTTGCAGGTTGGATCTTGCCCTGGAAACATTTTGGACAGTTTTAAGCGAGACAGATGAGCTCGATATATAATTTTTAGTAGAATAATTCTATGCTTTGCGCATATGGAGCTCGAGTGAATTCTCTGCTTTGCTACCTTCCACTCTTTTTCTGATATATTGAATAAGAGATCTTCTTCCCGTTAGGAGACCCGGGTTCGCTTCCCAGGTCCTCCCTGCGTGGAGTTTGCATGTTCTCCCCGTGTCTGTGTGGGTTTCCTCCGGGCGCTCCGGTTTCCTCCCACAGTCCAAAGACATGCAGGTTAGGTGGATTGGCGATTCTAAATTGTCCCTAGTGTGTGCTTGGTGTGTGGGTGTGTTTGTGTGTGTCCTGCGGTGGGTTGGCACCCTGCCCAGGATTGGTTCCTGCCTTGTGCCCTGTGTTGGCTGGGATTGGCTCCAGCAGACCCCGTGTTCGGATTCAGCGTGTTGGAAAATGGATGGATGGATGGATCTTCTTCCCAATGTCCTCTTGGGTCTTTGAAAGGTAGGGACTCTAATAAGATTTTATATAATGCGGAAATGGTCCTCACTTTATTACACAGAGGATCCATTATCAAGGACACCACAGGCACATCTAACTGTATATGTCTAAAGTTACCCTCTGGAAAGGGAGGGCTGGATGGTATTAAAGGCACTTGAGAAATCAAAAAACATAATCCTCACAATGCTGCCTGCTTGTCCAGGTAAGAGTAAGCCTTGTGGAGGAGATAGATAGTTGAATGTACCATCTTTGTCTGACAGGCAAACTGTAGTGGGTCCAAGTGGCCTATCACAAGATGACTCCTACAGTACAGGACAAGGCTCTCGAAGGTCTTTATAATTTGAGATGTAAGGGCCACTAGTCTATAGTCATTAGGTAAGGAGGTGACTGCCTTTTTTGGAACAGTAACAGTGTTGGATGTTTTGCACAGCAGTGCCATTTTTTGCAAATGTAGTGAAAGACTGAACAGGTGACAAAGGATACCACAAAGTTGGTCAGCACAGACCTTAAGAACTCAAGGACTGACTCCATGTAGTCCTGAAGCTTTTCCTGTGTGTAGCCTCCTCTGTTGTTTTCTCACTTAGCAATCAGTTATACACAGCCCATATGACGACCAGAGGTGAACTGATCACTGGCTATTCTTTTGAGGTGGCAGTAATTGTTGAAGTAGTAGGGATGGTGTGTGTGGGGGAGGTCCTGGTCATTGGAAGAATGTGGTAGTGGAAGGAGAGAAAATATATGTTAAAAAAAAATAGTTCAGAGCATTAGCCATGTCAACATCCCCTTTTAGCATCTTTGCGTTGGATTGTTTGAGTCCAGTAATTATGCCCATTCCATTCCAGACACCTTATTTTGAGTGAGATTGTTTTCTGTTTAAGCTTTGTAAGCTTCTCTTCCATCCTTTGGCATTTTCTTTAGCATTTTCTGTATACCTTTTACAGTCTCTTAAATGCTGTCTTCTTGTCATTCAGGAAACTTTTTAGCTCCTTAGTAATCCAGAGCTTGTTGTTTGGAAAGCAACGCACTGTCTTTGAGGGTACCACAGCATCAACACAGAAGTTTATATAGTCTGTCATACAGTGACCGAGTCCCTGAATATCATCCTTTAGCCTCAAGGCACTACTTCTTCACTATTGCTGTCTAATAAAATGCTTGTAGCTGATAGTAAGATGGATCAGATTATGGGCAGATCTGCCGAAAAGTGTCAGAAGGTTATACTTAAAGGCATGTTTAACATTTCAATAGAGTGGGCCCAGCTTATTTTTTCCTTGAGAGAAACATGACACAAACTGATGGAAGTTTGACATTGCTTCTTCCAAAGACACATGTTTGAAGTCACCACATATGATTGCAGGTCAGAATGATTATTCTTTACATAATCCATGCCACACTAATCGATAGAACTCGCACTGAGTTTCATTTTAAAATTGATCAGCTTTTGTGCAGGACCTGCTGGATCAACAGAGCCAAGTCTTTTGCAGGATGCATTTTATAAAATAAACTATACTCACACACCTGATTATGCTTCTATAATTAAATGACTTCCAAGAAGAAACTGTAGGTCTTATCTAAGCTTCCTTGTCTTGTAACAAGGAGGACCTGAGTCACAGATTCAGCCAGTCTTTAAAAAAGCACAACCCTCACTTTTAGAAACAGTTATACAATTTCAGCATAAAGCCTAAACACTTTTACTATCCTTTGTATATTATTTTATGGCATTGGAATACAAATTAATATTTTCCATCATTAACACTTAAAAGATTACTCTGTCAAGGCATAAACTATAAAAATTTCTCTAATGGTCATCCAAAATGGTACACAGGTTTGTGCATCTTCTTAACTGTACAAAGTGCCCTCATGCAAAACACTAGGCTCATACTGTACCAATCTCAATTTCTAAAAAAATTAACTTGGAAACTCATTTGGACCCCAGCGATTTGAGATGAAGAATTATGAGCTTGAACCATTTTTATGCTTTCTCCTTTCAGATACTGTTCACAGGCATTATACATCAGTCTGGGGATTACCACATTTTTACATCGGGGAAGGAACTGGAAGAATCAGTACATGAAATAGACAATAACATCCTTAGAAAAATAAGGCAAACCTCATACAATAGACAAATAAAATACATGAAATTATGAAAATGTCAAAAACTTAGAAATAGCATCAAGACTGAGTAACATATGGATTTGAAGTGTTCCACTTTGAGAAATATTAAGCAAGAAGAATCAGCTAAACACAACATACATAGTAACAGAGTACAAAAAAATACACACACAGAGTAAAGTTCTAATTGCTCTAGTCTATTTTAATTCAGTGTTCTTAGTTTTGTTTTTCAGAAAAAAAAATGTCTGATTAGAAATACAATGTAGATCACTATAATGTATCAGTGCATTGTAAGCTGAAGATAAAAAATATATATTATAGATTTCTATTAGGTCTAAAATGACGAGCTTTTGAAGTTAACATTGCTACTTGCTTCACAAGTTGAGGGACCTGGGCTTGAATTCCAGTACCACCATTGTCTGTGTGAAGTTTGAACATTCTTCCCTAGTTCAAAAGTGTACTCTCCAGATCTCAGAGTTTTTCCCCCATCACAAATACTGTACTGTATAAAGAAATTAGTGAGTGCAGTTTGTTAACAGTGTGAGGGTTTGTATGTATGCATGTGTACAGCAATAGATTGCCACCCCATCTCAGATTGGCTCCTGTTGCAAACCTGAAGCTCTCAGAATAGGAGCAGTCTGTAATAAGTGGTTCATGGTACCGTGTGAATTTTAAATAAATAATCACGCCCCAAAAAGTGTAGGCTCCAATTGGGCGTGGTTATGTGCAAGTGCGTTTTGCTCTGTGGTTAATTGAAGTGCTGGCTGACCATGCCGCAAACACATGCAGAGGTGGGCGGATCAGTCAGGTGTCTCAGTGGTGCAGCTAAGGAAGCAGCTCGTCACACCTATGCCCAATTAGAGACGTAGTATAACAGGAGCCTGCATGGCAGAGAGGGGAGAACAGATAGAGAAGGAAAAGAAAGAACATATAGGATAGAAACAGAGCAATGAGAACAGCATCGGTTGGACAGGCAGGATGTGACAGCCAGTGTGTGAGATGCAGCGAGGTTGTTGGGCCCACGAAGGATCAGCACTCTAGAGGGGGGGAGCATCCCCGCTAAATATTGGTTGAGGAGTGGGTGTGATCATAGTGGAATCCTCCCAAGAGAGCCGAGGCGAGCCAGGGTAGAGAGAAGGATGACAGGATGACAACCAATCCCGAGCGGTCTGGCTGATGCTGTTAGAGGCAGCTAAAATGGGAGTTGGGTTGGTGAGGACCACACATGCTGGTGTCTCCACTGGCTGAGCGGGCAAAGGGTGAACTGGGGAGACGAAGTGGGAGTTGTGCTGGGCTCGTCTAAGAGTGTAAGGCACACTGATGACCAGATGACTATATTGGTTTTTATTCTCATTTTAATTCTGGATTTTAAACTCAGGGATTGCTACTGTTTTAATGGATTAAAGTAGTTTGCACTGCACTATTTATTTGGACACTGTTTTGTTTTTGGATTTTAAATAAAAGCACTTATCACTTTTGCACCTACTCCTTGCTATGTGTGTCCTCATTTGCTGGGCTCATCTTGGTTATGGTACCAACAGTGGTGAGTTCAAGAGGCTTCCAAACAGGAGTGGGAGCTTGGAGCCAACCTGTACTATCACACAGTCATTCTCAACTTTTCTTAAATAAAACCACATGAGTGGGTTCGATAACAGGATTGTTCCTTCTTGTCTATGTAAGCATACCAAGTGCCAAGTGTCTTCTAAGAAAAGCAAATATAAATATGTTAGAAAATATATGTATAGCATAACATATATGAAAGTCACATTTAATGGAGAGTTGAAAGTGTCCAGGTAAAATTGTTGGCTGATTTGGACCATGATAGGGAACAGATCTGGAGCTTTAAATTATGGTGTTAGAGAAATTCAGAATCATTATAATGTGCAGTTAATGCTGCAGTGAGGTTTTTAGTGTAACGCAAATGCCAAGTACAGTACATATTTTTTCACTCTACACTTATTGAGCAAAGTAAGTCTTGGTATTTTTTTTTTACTTTTATTTAC
Source organism: Erpetoichthys calabaricus (assembly GCF_900747795.2). NCBI lineage: Eukaryota > Metazoa > Chordata > Cladistia > Polypteriformes > Polypteridae > Erpetoichthys > Erpetoichthys calabaricus. The sequence goes on along the minus strand of NC_041398.2, from coordinate 197,302,700 downwards.
AGCTAATGTATGTCAAGCATCAGAAGAAGTGAGTCAGTATACCAATATCCTCTCCCAGCATTTGACTAATATATATGGGATAAGTTTGGCTATCAGGAGTGACTGTCAGATGAGTAAAAGAGGAAAATATACAGTCAGTTAGTCATTCTCCAACTATATCCTAACACAGGGTCACGGGGGTCTGCTGGAGCCAATTCCAGCCAACACAAGGTGCAAGTTGAAGTAAAGTTGAAATAGTAAACTAATCCATAATCGATGAATGTTTCTCTGCTTTAAGATTGGTGAGCTTGAAAATTTGCCAATGCTTTTGAATGGGAGGTTTTGAAATTTCAAAACTATGTACAGTACACTGTATATGACAGGGTGCTTTCTCTATTATAAGCAAACTCGCTCAAAAAAGCACAAACATTTCTCTTTTCACCAGTGCAGCAACTAACAGACATGTCCGCTATAACAGAATTTAAATTGCAAGTAATATATGTCTGATGAAATAAGAAATTTGAGTGACTGACTTCTTCTGTAATTAAGCATTGTTTACATTTTACTTCATACCCACTGCTGAAATAACGATTTTGTCTGTACAAAGGTTTCCTTTATAAATATTAAATAAATGTAATCTTCATTTATTGCTTCCCTGATTTTAATGTCTACTGACAGAATTGTGTGGAAATTACATATTACATTATTTAAAAACATAAATTAATATTATGATTGCATCTGAAGTCTCATACTAAGTACAGTAATGCACCAGGGTGTCAAATGTGAAATTACTTTGTGTAGGCAAGTGTAGCAAAAGGGAAGAATATTATTGTAAAAAGAAAAAAAAAATGCCAAGAATCTTTCAAGTTTATAAGTGAAAGAAATATGTCACAAATATTTTTAAAATATTTCACAAATTCACCAATACAATGTCAATCTGCAACCGCACAATATGTACCTATAAATGGAGTTTTAAAGTAGCTAATTGTGAAAGAAATTGTCTATGACAAATACTGGACCCAATGCACTTAACTATGACCTTTTCTTTTCCTTGCTCCTTTTTTGTGAACTTGAGCTTCCTTTTAGACTTTGGGGTTTAATTTGTGTTTTTTGGTCATATTCATTCTTGTATGGTGCTCCATTGAGTCGAATAAGTATAATGTTCCATAACATCTGTGCATAAAACTCAGGAATTGGACAAGAAATGTGCTTAGTAAGGGTCAGAAAGAGTGAACTACATATAGCCATAATTCTATGTGTCATTGTGGGTGTGCAGGGAACAGAAATCCCTTAAAGGTGCCCAGGAAGGAAAGCTCTGAGTGCAGACTAATGAGGATGGGGTTGTGGAGGAATGGCAGGTCAGAGGACTGTCTTGGCTGGAATGTGATAACAATGATATATCACAAATAGTGCTTTATGGCACAAACTGTTAAAAAGAAGCTCAAGATTCAGAGGTGCAAGGATGTCTGGAGCTGCAAAAGAGAACTATGACTTTCCAAACTTGACACATGATAAACTTGGCCCTGATCCCAAAACTGTTCTAGAAGACCACAGTGTAGAATTTTGAATCAGTGAGTGCAAAGGCTTAAAGTTAGGGAAAATGGATAGCAGGAGAAAAAGAATGAAATGAAAGGGAGTCTACTGTGTTATCAGAAAGTGGAAAAATAATGTGAGGGGCACTCACATGTGTATACATAGACCCAGTACAGGACCAGCTCTTTCGTTTCCTGATTTTTTTTCCTACCATATTATTCTGCATTCATTTGATCATTCCTTCATCTATTTCTGAAATCTGCTTATTAAACTTTATGACTTGACCATACTAAAATATAAAAAGACAAACTAAAGTCACCAAATGACAAGGAGTATAGGGTTTTGGGACCTGAGAGGAAAACACAGTGCCTTAAAAAATCCACAAAAACAAGGGGGGCAATGCACAAATTGTGAATTCAGTGACCAAACTAGAAATCAAACTTACGGCTATGGATCTGAGAGGCAACAATCAGAAATTCTGAACAAAAAGCAGTGTGGAATACTAATAATTCTTTAATAATAATTCTTTATATATATATATATATATATATATACAGTATATATATACCATAATGAGGGCGAAACACGTGTCGCGTACTCTTTGCATTTATTTGACAGTAAACTATTTCAACCATTCTATGATCTGCTCCTCACAAACTGAGGGCACCGTGGCGGATGTTAGCAGATTGCTGGCCAACCACAAGCGTTACCTGGAAGGTAACCACCCATACAATCAGATTGTGACACAGACTACGAATGCCGTGAATGTAATTACCCCGATCTACATGCTGTCAAATAAACGAACCACACGCCGTGGCGCAACGTTAGGGGCATCGCCTCTGGCGCTGACGTCCGAGGTTCGATTCCCGAGAGGGAGTGCAGTGGAGTGTGTACGCCTGATGAACCCATAATGAGGGCGAAAACACGTGTCGCGTACTCTTTGCATTTATTTGACAGTAAACTATTTCAACCATATATATATATATATATATATATATACACAGTATATATCACTACTCAAAGCTCTGTCCACACAGGGAGGACCTGGGAAGCGAACCAACAATCTCCTAACAATCTCCTTACTACAAAGCAAAAGTTATTGTACTGTTTGTTTTGATAACTGCTTAAACTATTGTTTTAAAAATATTCCTAAATGGTAAATAGATTGAACACTGTCATTTTATTATCAAGAAATGTCTTAAATTTCTATTGCCCTTTTTAAAAGATTGTTGCCTGCAAACTCTACATGTTTGACTATGGGAAAAAAGCTGACCACTGACCTTATGCTGATAGAAGGATACTTTTTTGTTGACCCTTGATTGATGTACTATCTTGTTTACAGTACAAAAATGGCTTTCATGTACAAGCATTGCCAAGCCACTGAACTCTAATTACACCCCATCTAAAAAGGGCAGTGACTAAAGCAACATTGAGGATGTATGACATCATTACCCAAATGCAGTTTGGCGGTAGAAGAGACACTGGAGCCTACTGACATCATAAGCTAATTATATTCACAGGGCACTAACAGCTACTATCTGCCTACTACACTGCTTTCTACAGCTGGCATCTGAATGAACATGTCAATGCCTTCATAGACATTAGTAACGTGACACTACACAGGTTCACAAGATTGAAAGTTAGAAAAAAAATAAAACTGGAGAAACAGATAAATTTGCAAGTGAATTTCATTTAGTATTATGATAGCAAACAAGGAACTGTGCTTCTCCTAAATCAACTTATCTGACAATTATCCATTTATTTCCCATTATTTTATTACTCTGTATTTAAACCTGGAGATTAACAGTGATGTTAATGTTATACACTTAATTGGTATTTGTCCATTTTGTATTTAATAATAATAATAATAACTCATTTTATTTATAAGGTACTTTACATTTGTAGTAAATCTCAAAGTGCTACATAAAAAAAATGAACAAAGATAAAAAAAGATAAAAACAGAGATAAAACAACAATAATTAGTGGCATTCTTGTTAATATGTTTTCCTAAATAGAAAAGTCTTTAGCTGTTTTTTAAAACAGCCCATAACCTGCTGTGTTCTCAGGTTCTCTGGTAGGACATTCCAGAGCAGTGGAGCAGCGACTGCAAAGGCTCGGTCACCCATTGTGCGAAGTTTGGTCATAGGGGGCGAAGGCAATTGGTATTTGGTAAACGGAGGTTTCTTGTAGTGGATTGTAATATAAGGAGTTCCTTAAGATATCGTGGAGCATTTCCATAAATACACTGATGAGTGAACAAGCAGAGTTTGTATTCAATATGGAGGTGAATAGAGAGCCAATGAAGTGACCAAAGGATTGGTGAAATATGCTCATATTTCCACAACCTCATCAGGATCCTTTACTTACAATCACCATCAAAGCTGGAAACACAATGATATACTTTTCCACTTCAAAATGGAATATTTGTTTGACTTAAACATCAAGTATTTACTTAAAAAATAGTAATAATAAATTCTGCAAGAGTTGGTCAGTTCTGTCTTACGTAATGCAGTGAAGTACAGTAAATATCTGAAGTCTAAAGGTAGACCAAAATTACCTATCAGCTCCATTATATTTGTATAAAGATAACACTGATAGAATATTATTAATAGTCTGTACCTGTGCAAGTTTAAACACTGTGCCCATCGTTAGAAATAGAAAAAAGGAAAAGCAATTAAAATAAACCAATCAATGTTATTAATTGGTTCTTTTTAATATTCTTTTTTTACTTTAGATTCCAAAAGTGGACAACTGCAGAAATGCATTCATCCAAATGCAACACAAAATCTTCAATGAATTTGTGAATTAGTACAGTTCATAAACTCTCTAGTGGCAGTTTAAATGGTAACAAGCAGAAGGAGAAAAGCAACCTCTGCAGGTGACAAGTAAAATGCTGTCAACTTGTATTACTTACATTTACGCAGTTCAACAGCATAAAAAAAGTCTTTAAACTTTGAGGTGCCTGTCTGACCAACTGGAAGCTGAAGATTACTGATCAATGAATGCTTTATATTTGTAGTTATATTGCCTAAGGTACAGAAGCATCTGCAAGACAATGATTAGAGTTATTTCTAAGTGTACCCAGCTAGGGTATTCTGCAGCAGAATATTATGTTTCCTTTTATAGTGCACACTTGTACACAAATCTTCCTGCTCAATAGATTGCCAATTAAAATTAATTATCCTGTTTGAAAAATTGTTAATATTTTTTCTAAATGTTTCAGTATTTCTTGTAAGTTATTGTATATGAACAAAAGAACCTCTGCGTTATACTGGTATTATTCAGTATATCATCTAATGCAATAAAACTAATTGCAACTATCATTATGTGATATAAATATATGTCAAACCTGTTTTACCTATCCACAATTTAACCTGTAACCAATTGGAACTCCACACTGTAAAGAGACCAATTAGTGGACAGAGATACATTCCTTGGATATAGACATCGAAGGAGGAAATAGAAACAAAAGTTTGTGAATATGAATGATATGTAGGGAATCAAGTGACAGACTATGGAATGAAACCACACATTTTGCATAAGTTAGGATAAAGGTAGAAAGTTTTTAATATCCAATATACACCCAGAAAGGAAATGAATCAGACACATTCTAGGAGCAGAAGGTCTTGTAACAGACATATTACAAAAACAGATTATAGGGAAAAGAACGAAATGAACAACCAAGAACATTGTGAGGTTGCATATAAATATAAGGTGATACCTAACACCTACCTGTATGCTGGAAACATATTGCTTAGTCTTGAGGACTCAGACACCATTTCTGTAATATATAAAACTATTTTACAGCCCCTCCCTTTCAAAGATCCAAGAGAACAGTGGGAAAAGGATCTCTTACTCAACATTTCAGAAAAGGAGTGGAAGGTAGCAATGCACAGAATTCACTCGAGCTCCATATGTGCAAAGCATAGAATTATTCAAATCAAAATTATATATCGAGCGCATCTCTCTCGTTTAAAATTGTCCAAATTGTTTCCAGGGCAAGATCCAACCTGCAAACACTAAAATCAAGTTCTAGCCTCACTAGGCCACATGTTTTGGATCTGCACCAAATTAACATAATTTTGGACCAAAATCTTTAAATGCCTTTTAGATAGCCTTGGTGTCACAATCCCTCCTAATCCACTAACAGCTGTGTTTGGTGTACTTCCAGATGGGATTAAAGTGGAGAAGGAGAAACAAACTGTAATTGTTTTTACTACACTACTGGCACATTGACTTACTTGCTTAATTGGAAAAATCCTAATTCACCTATTTTAAGTCAGTGGGGAACCATGGCACTGTTTGACAATTTTTCCCCGCACACCAGGCATAACAGAATTGGCTCGGTTGGTTCTCCAGTATAAGTGAATCTAAAGGCAAGATAACTTTCATTGTATTGTCTTGAGCTCACCTTTTTTGCTTTCTTCTGACCACTACTCATGCTAGGGCCTTCATCTGGGTTGGAATTTTCTCCAGGACCCAGGTCAGATTGACTACTTTTTCTTTTCAAATATTTATCCATTGCTATTACCTGCGGCGTTGTGTCACTCGCAGCATGACTATGTACTTTCATATTTCTTCTTTGTCTTCTTCTGTTTTACTGGCAGTTGGCAACCAACTTAATTGGAGCAAGAAGTTGTATTGCCCTCTAGTGACAGGCAGAACAAACAGGCAGCCTTAGAGTACCAATCAAGTGAAATCGGATAATCTTCCACGGCACACCTGATGATTTCTCACGGCACACTTATGTGCCATGGCACGGTGGTTGGGAAACACTGTTCTAGACATCCATACTTTCAAGTCCAATTCAGCCCAGTTTAGGGAGTCATGCAAACAATCCAGCCACAGGGGATGCACAAACCAGTGTTTCTTCGTGGCAGTCCCAAGCGCGGATAAATGAGGAGGGTTACATCAGGAAGGGCATCCGGTGTAAAATTTTGCCAAATCAATATGCGGACAACAATACAAATTTACATACTGGATCAGTCGAGCCCCGGGTTAACAACGACCACCACCAGTACTGTTAGTCAACAGGGTACTGGTGGAAATTGGGCTACTGTTGGCTGAAGAAGGAGAAGAAGAGGGGGGATACGTGTCCGGAGGCAGGAGGAGAGGAGGAAGGTAAAGAGAGTGGAACTGAGGGTAGGAACTTTGAATGCTGGCAGTATGACTGGTAAGGGGAGAGAATTAGCCAATATGATGGAGAGAAGGAAGGTTGATATATTGTGCGTGCAAGAGACTAAATGGAAGGGGAGTAAGGCCAGGTGGATCGAAGGTGGATTGAAATTGTTCTATCATGGTGTGGATAGGAGGAGAAATGGAGTAGGGGTTATTCTGAAGGAACAGTATGTCAAGACTGTTTTGGAGGTGAAAAGAGTGTTAGACAAAGTAATGATTATGAAGCTGGAAATTGGAGATGTAATGATGAATGTTGTTAGGGCATATGCCCCCCAAGTTGGGTGTGCAATGGATGAGAAAGAAGATTCATGGAGTGAGTTGGATGAAGTGATGAACAGTGTACCTAAGGGACAGAAAGTGGTGATTGGAGTAGATTTCAATGGACATGTTGGTGAAGGGAACAGAGGAAACGAGGAGGTGATGGGTAGGTATGGTGTCAAGGAGAGGAATGAAGGAGGTCAGGGGATAGTGGGAAACAGTTGGGAAACTACAGCAGATGTAGTAAAGGTGACAGCAAGAAGGGTGCTTGGCGTGACATCTGGACAGAGGAAGGAGAATAAGGAAACCTGGTTGTGGAATGGGGAAGTACAGGAGAGTATACAGAGGAAGAGGATGGTAAAGAAGAAGTGGGATAGTCAGAGAGATGCAGAAAGTAGACAAGAGTACAAGGAGAAAAGGCGCAAGATGAAGAGAGAGGTGGCGAAGGCTAAAGAAAAAGCGTATGATGAGTTGTATGAGAGGTTGGACACTAAAGAGGGAGAAAAGGACCTGTACCGATTGGCTAGACAGAGGGAACAAGCTGGGAAAGATATGCAGCAGGTTAGGGTAATAAAGGATAAAGATGGAAACATACTCACAAGCGAGGAGAGTGTGTTGAGCAGATGGAAAGGGTACTTTGTTTAGGAGAGATGGAAGTTGAGTTTTTAACCAGATTGTTTAATGCAATCTTGGAAAGTGAGTGAATGCCTGAGGAGTGGAGAAGAAGTGAACTGGTGCCGATATTTAAAAATAAGGGGGATGTGCAGGACTGTAGTAACTACAGGGGGATAAAATTGATAAGCCACAGCATGAAGTTATGAGAAAGAGTAGTGGAAGCTAGGCTAAGAAGTGAGGTGATGATTAGTGAGCAGCAGTATGGTTTCATGCCAAGAAATAGCACCACAGATGCAATGTTTTCTCTGAAGGTGTTGATGGAGAAGTATTGAGAACGCCAGAAGGAGTTGCATTGCGTCTTTGTGGACCTGGAGAAAGCATATGACAGGGTTCCTCAAAAGGAGTTGTGGTATTGTATGAGGAAATCAGGAGTTCAAGAGAAGTATGTAAGAGTTGTACAGGATATGTATGAGGAAAGTGTGACTGTGGTGCGGTCTGTGGTAGGAGTGACGGATGCATACAAGGTGGAGGTGGGATTACATCAGGGACTGGCTCTGAGCCCTTTCTTATTTGCAATGGTGATAGACAGGTTGACAGACGAGATTAGACAGGAGTCCCCGTGGACTATGATGTTTGCTGATGACATTGTGATCTGTAGTGATAGTAGGGAGCAGGTTGAGGAGACCCTGGAGAGGTGGAGATATGCTCTAGAGAAGAGAGGAATGAAGGTCAGTTGGAACAAGACAGAATACATGTGTGCAAATGAGAGGGAGGTCAGTGGAATGGCGAGGATGCAAGGAGTAGAGTTGGCGAAGGTGGATGAGTTTAAATACTTGGGAACAACAGTACAGAGTAATGGGGATTGTGGAAGAGAGGTGAAAAAGAGAGTGCAGGCAGGGTGGAATGGGTGGAGAAGAGTGTCAGGAGTGATTTGTGACAGACGGATATCAGCAAGTGTGAAAGGGAAGGTCTACAGGACGGTAGTGAGACCAGCTATGTTATATGGGTTGGAGACGGTGGCACTGACCAGAAAGCAGGAGACAGAGCTGGAGGTGGCAGAGTTAAAGATGCTAAGATTTGCACTGGGTGTGACGAGGATGGATAGGATTAGAAATGAATACATTAGAGGGTAAGCTCAAGTTGGACGATTGGGAGACAAAGAGAGGCGAGATTGCATTGGTTTGGACATGTGCAGAGAAGAGATGCTGAGTATATTGGGAGAAAGATGCTAAGGATAGAGCTGCCAGGCAAGAGAAAAAGATGAAGGCCTATGAAAAGGTTTATGTACGTGGTGAGAGAGGACATGTAGGTGATGGGTGTAACAGAACAAGATGAAAGAGGACAGAAAGATATGGAAGAAGATGATCCACTGTGGCAACCCCTAACGGGAGCAGCCAAAAGAAGAAGAAGAGGGAGTCATGCAAACATTATGAAGTAGGTCCTAATATATACTGAAATATCAAACAAATTAAGCAGAGGCTCAGGGTCTTTAATTTAAAACATTAATGATTTCTTGTAAAATTCTCAACAGTTCTTAGAAAAAAATCAATTTACTTCTAATTTTAGATAATTTGAGACATTACCACTGATAGGAAAGTTAGGATTCTTCTAGTGCAATAAGATAAGTCAAGGAACGAACAATTTTAGAATATCATGATATATTGCTCATTGCAAATAATTATTAAAGGAATGGGATTAACAGTAACTTCAGCAGTAACTGAAAGCTAAGCAAATATGCAGCATTCCCAAAATATCAAACACTGAGGTGCATGATGACATTGTTAAAAGTTTTTGTCTTGTTGCAGATATATTGTAGAATCAAGACGGAAGTGTGTAATGTACAATTTTAAGATGAATCACACCATGCTTTGTGTAGACTTAAGATTAATGTATCTGGTCAATATTTGAATTCCATTCCTTCACTGAGATTCTAATTTAAAAGTCCCATTCTCAATGTTGCCAAAAATTATCTTTAAAATTAGTTGCTAAGAGTCAAACACTGCCTATACATTATCTTTATCATTAATATCATATATAGTTTCAAGGAAAGATAATAATGAAAGATTAGGAAAGTCAAGAAAGCCTACTTCCAACAAAGTTTTTAACTTTTACACAGAAAAAATGTGGTACTTGGAAAACTATACTTGTGTAGCTGTTCAAAGGATCCATAAACATTATCTATAAATAGGTCTCTAAACACAATGCATTTAAAAACAGTGCAGGATAAAGAAGACTGAAACATCTGACTTATGATGCACAGGAACATCTTAGGCACTTTCTTTATTCCTGAACCTAATAATGCCACCAGGATCTTAACTTCGTTATTTAGTAGGGAAACTGGTCTATAAGAGGTCTTCAATCTTATTTAGAAAAATGTAATTCATGCCAGATGCAGTGTTTTGGTAAAGTAGTATATTCTCTGGCTTTATTAAAAACAGCTATCATTACAAGCTTATTTGATTTGTTATAAAATCTAATTGACTAGCGATCTGGACTTGTAGTTTTTCCATTTTATATGTAATCATTAGCAACCTTGATTACACAGGCCTCAATGGTTTGTCCAACACTTGTAAACACAATGTATTAAGCTTCAGCATTTCTGTTTCATTGTAGAAGTCATTGCATTCTTAAGTATCTTCGTTACACCTTCATGCATAAAAAATGTAGTTATTTACTGTGCTTGATAACATTAGATCTAATTGTATTTTTAATAGTTGTAATTGCATTCTGAGCTTCCTTTTTCATGTATTTATTCATCTAAAGCCTTATTAACATTTTCTCTAAGTTCATAATAAGAATGCAATTTGAGCGAAAAGAATTACAAACTGTGCTGTTTTGCAACCATTGAAATTTGTGTCATTAACCCAAGAAGTATAATATTTAGTTTATATTAAACACCTCTGTCCCTTCTAATTTCCTCTCATCTGACCCTCTGTTCCCATCAAGCAGTAGAGCTGAAGGGAGGTTACTTTTATTACCACAAACAAAATTTAAATAGAAGCACCAGCAAAAGCAGGATCTCACGCGAGACTGCAGCTTCAGTGTTTTTTTCTCAACCATTTTGGATAAAAAATTTATTGCCTCTTTGGATTATAGATTTTACCAAAGAACATGTCTTCTTGTGTCATCATAGGTAGTATTTAGCATTACATTTCCAAAAGTTACTTTTCCCCCCATTTAATTTCATCTGGACCCTTTTCTGAGAAATTTGCAGGTCCAAAAGGGGTGTCCAGTGTTGTCAAACCCTTAGGGAGCAATGCTCCTTTATTTCCAAACTCCCCAAAACTGTAAAATATCCATCCATCCATCCATTTTCCAACCCGCTGAATCCGAACATAGGGTCACGGGGGTCTGCTGGAGCCAATCCCAGCCAACACAGGGCACAAGGCAGGAACCAATCCCGGGCAGGGTGCCAACCCACCGCAGGACACACACAAACACACCAAGCACACACTAGGGCCAATTTAGAATCGCCAATCCACCTAACCTGCATGTCTTTGGACTGTGGGAGGAAACCGGAGCGCCCGGAGGAAACCCACGCAGACACGGGGAGAACATGCAAACTCCACGCAGGGAGGGTCCGGGAAGCGAACCCGGGTCCCCAGGTCTCCCAACTGCGAGGCAGCAGCGCTACCCACTGCGCCACCGTGCCGCCCAACTGTAAAATATATATATAAAAAAATTTGTCTCAACTTCACAAACTGTATGAGAAGAGAAACATGACTGTTTTGCTTGTCACTATCCATTATACTTTGTGATGTTATATTTTACATGATTTACAGTGTGAGATTTGGGTAAAAGTCCTTCTGTTTTTGAAAAAGGCAACACTATTTTCCACTTGCATTTCATTATTAAGCTGGCAATAAAAATCAACAATGAGCATCATACGTTTTTTGCAGAATGGTATGTGCATATAAAATTTTAAAAAATACTGTGGATATGAAGAAAAAAAAAACGCAAGTTAAGCAATTGAGCTGAGCCATGATGAAAGAGAATGAACTGCAGTAATTTCTATAGCCCATGTTGAGTCACTTTTGTACAGAATATGATAAAAAGAGAATGACTGAGCATGATGTTTTGGAGTGAGTAAAAGTAATTAGTAACTTTTACTGTTTATTGTTGTCAGACATTTATTCAAATATATTGCATGATTAGCCAATTTTAATTTTAGGCTTTGTTGCCAAAATGGACCTGTGATTTGAAGCACTTTTAAAACAACTTTGAATGCATTATCTTTATATCAATTTTATAACATTACTGAATACTATCACTTATGTTGTCTCCTGTGAAATGGAATCCTGCTGCAATCTCTGTGAAACTACTGCAGATGCCTTTCGCAGTCCATGCTCCAGAGTATAACCAAAGATATCTTTGAACATACATTAGAATCTATGAAAATGTTAACTTGTGTAGAAATGAATTTAATAAAAAATATTATCCAGCAATTAATAATGTGCTGAGATGCCAACTGTAACTTATGTTCATGGTGCCTGATATTTTCAGCTCCAAAATAAAGAGAGTATGGGTAAGAGATAATAATGGCATTGCAATTGTAAGAATTAAGAGAATATATTAAATTAATAATTATTAATAAAGAATCAATCAATTCATGTGTAACTGTAATGCATTTGCAATAAAGGAATGTCTCAAATATGAGGTAGGTTTAATTATGGTAGAAGTTGTTAATTAACTACTTAAATCAGAATTTAATACAAAAATAAAACCTTCTACCATAATAAGTTTATAAGAGCTCACATTGGGAATTAGTGCAAGAACATTTGTCTTTGAATTTTTATCATTCGCATTTGGTACATATACTTTAGCCAGGATTAAATTAGTTGTATTCGCGTTCCCTGCACCATAGTATATTATCTCAGTAGTTACAGATGGTATTGCTTTATGAAACAAAATTTAATCCATGCTGATGGCCTAACCATAGATTGAAAAAGAATGTATCTTGTTGATATCTTAATTCCATAAGCACTTCGAGCATGGAAAAAGACACTATAAAAATAAAATGTATTATTATCATTATTCCTTCTTCAAGAAGTAGAGAGAAAGACTTGGACTGCCTAGTCTATTTTAAGTTTAGGCTTACACTTTCTATCTGAAGGAACACAAAATCTGATTGCACACAAAAAACTCACTAAGGCAGTGTTTCCCAACCTCGGTCCTGGGGGCACACTGTGGCTGCAGGTTTTTGTTCCAACCAGATTCCTAGTCAGTGACACCTGAACACACTGATCTCATTGAATTAGCTGGTATAATTTTTCTTTTATTCTACATTCAGAAAAGCACTGCATCATGAATTTTACATTTACAGTGATCCCTCGCTATATCGCGCTTCGCCTTTCGCGGCTTCACTCCATCGCGGATTTTATATGTAAGCATATTTAAATATATATCGCAGATTTTTTGCTGGTTCGCGGATTTCTGCGGACAATGGGTCTTTTAATTTCTGGTACATGCTTCCTCAGTTGGTTTGCCCAGTTGATTTCATACAAGGGACGCTATTGGCAGATGGCTGAGAAGCTACCCAACTTACTTTTCTCTGTCTCTCTTGCGCTGACTTTCTCTGATCCTGACGTAGGGGGATTGAGCAGGGGGGCTGTTCGCACACCTAGACGATATGGACGCTCGTCTAAAAATGCTGAAAGATTATCTTCACGTTGCTATCTTTTGTGCAGTTGCTTCCTGAAACGACATGCTACACGGTGCTTCGCATACTTAAAAGCTCGAAGGGCACGTATTGATTTTTGACTGAAAAATAAACTCTGTCTCTCTCTCTCTCTCCCTGCTGCTGACGGAGGGGGTGTGAGCTGCTGCCTTCAACAGCTTTGTGCCGCGGTGCTTCGCATACTTAAAAGCCAAACAGCCCTATTGATTTGTTTGCTAGAGATTGTTTTCTCTATCTATGTGACATTCTGTGCTCCTGACACGCACTCCTTTGAAGAGGAAGATATGTTTGCATTCTTTTAATTGTGAGATGGAACTGTCATCTCTGTCTTGTCATGGAGCGCAGTTTAAACTTTTGAAAAGGAGACAAATGTTTGTTTGCAGTGTTTGAATAACGTTCCTGTCTCTCTACAACCTCCTGTGTTTCTGCACAAATCTGTGACCCAAGCATACAAAAAATAACCATATAAACATATGGTTTCTACTTTGTGGATTTTCTTATTTCGCGGGTGGCTCTGGAACGCAACCCCTGCGATGGAGGAGGGATTACTGTATAAGACATTTAGAAATATTTCTGCTTTTGCTATAGATTTTAATTATGAATTTTACATTTATAAGACATTTAGAAATATTTCTGCTTTTGCTATAGATTTTAATGCTTAACTCTCTTTTGTTGATTTCATTATATTTTGCCCTTTCTCTGTGCAGTTTTTCCTCTTCGTTGTATCTTATTAATGACAATTAAAAATTAGCAGAGCAGACACACTGGCTAACAATACTGAATAATCAAAGGCTGCAACTACTTTAGCATCAGACCCACTAATTAGTACATAATGGATTAATTAAACAATTAGAACACCTAGAAAAGTAGAATGAAAATCAAGATAAAAATATTGTTAAAAAGAAAAAAAATACATTAATCCCATATAACTGCTTGGTATATTTTAATATATATATATATTTTTTTTTTACCATACTTAGTTTTCTAATTTCTAAACTGTTCCCAAAAACACAGAACTTGGGAAATAGCGCATCACTTAATTAACCCAGAAGTCCAATTAAAAACAGAAACTGGTTGGAACAAAAACCTGTAGCCACACTGTGCCCCCAGGACCGAGGTTGGGAAACACTGCACTAAGGTACAATGGATATAATAAGTCTAAACACCCCTGCCAAAATTTCAGATTTTGTGTAACAAAAAAAGAAACCAAGATAAATCCTGTCAGAACTTATTCCACCTTTATTGTAAAATTGCAGTCTATACAAAGAAGATGAAAACAATCAAACAGTTTAGTGAAAAAAGGAAAAAAAAATCCTACAAAAACCTGGTTGCGTTAGTGAGCACACCGTTTAATAATCAAGGGTGTGCTTGTGTTCAGAATCTACCAATCAAAACAAGTCTCATCTGAAAAAGTACATCAATTAAAGTGGCTCTGATTGAGCTCAGATAAAGTTTGGCTGTTCCTGTAGGATTATTCTGATAACCTCTTGGTTGCAACATATTCCAAAAGCCATGATTAAGGCGAAGACATTTATCAACAAGTGAAGAAAATATGGCTCAACAGTGACTCTACCAAGATCTGAACGTCCCTCCAAGACTGATGAGAAGACAAGGAGGAAATTGGTTAGGGAGGCCACCAAGAGGCATACAGCAACATTAAAGGTGCTGCAGGATTTCATGGCAAGTACTGGTTGTTCCCTAACATGTGAGAATAATCAGTCATATTCTTCATATGTCTGGGTTGTGGAGTTGGATAGCAACATGAAAACCTTTTCTAACAAACAAAAACATCCAAGCCCAACTAAACTTTGCAAAAAGGTATACCCAGTCTCCCACAACCCTGTGGAAATATCTATTATGGTCTGATGAGACCAAGGTTGAACTATTTGGTCATTATTCCAAAAGGTATGTTTGGCGCAAAAAATAACACAGCACATCATCAAAAGAACACCATACCTACCATGAAGCATGGTGGAGGCAGCATCATGCTTTGGGGTTGCTTTTTTCAGCTGGAACTGGGGCTTTAGTCAAGGTGGATGGAATCACAAACAGCTCCAAGTATTAGTCTATTTTAGCTCAAAACCTTCAAGCATCTGCTAGGAAGTTGAAGATGAAAAGAAACTTCACCTTTCAGAATCACAACAATCCAAAGCGTAGATCAAAATCAACAAAACAATGACTTCATAAAAAGAGGATCAGTATTCCGGCCCAGCCGGAGCCCAGACCAGTTGTGATAGATCTGGAAAATTTTAGTAAGGCAGAGTAGGCAAAAATCACCAAGTCCAGATGTGCCAAACTGACAGACTCTTACCCAAAAAGACTAAGTGATGCAATAAAATCAAAAAGTGCTTCAACTAAGTATTAGTTTAGGGGGTGAAATTTTACCAGGTTTTCTTAGGATTTTTTTTTCTTTTTCACTAAACAGTTTCTGATTTGTTTTACCTTCTTTGTATAGATTGCAATTTTACAATAAATGTAGAAGTAGTTCTGAGAGGATTTATCTTGGTTTCATTTTTTATTACACAAAATTTTGGAAAGGGTGTGTAAACTTTTTATGTCCACTATAGTTCATTCTCTAACAAAATCTATTTGTTCTATCTGGAATGGAAAACAGACATTTTATTTTTCCCAAATTTTGACAAATTTACAGAACCCCATAGGTATCAAGCAAAAAAAAAAAAAAAACAACATTGAATTATGTAACTTGTTTAAACTGATTATTTTTATATTTTTTTGCAGTCTCTTATTTCAGTACTGTGAAGCCCCATTCCATATTAATTCATTCAGACAAATTATTATTAATATTTCCCCTTGCAGTCCACTTTCTATTACAGAGCCCCTGGCATACAGTTCAGTGAACTGTAAGGATTGTGTTAAAATCAGTAAACTAGAAAAGGAACTATTTGGAAGACCACCACGATTGAAATTGTTCTTTTTGAGTCCTAAAATGAGTTTCAAACACAGGAGAAGTTACAAGAATGGAATTTTCTCCAAGAATGTGACATTCTGGAGTTACTGGTGGAAACTTTAATAGAAGAAACAGTAAGTTTAAAATCTATTCGATAATGGCACTCAACAGCCTAAATAAACTGAAACTATTGGCTGGCAATACTGTTCTGGTTCACTAAACTGCATACCAGGAAAAATAAATAGCTACTGAAAAAATAGTCAGGAAAAAAAATTAAAATTATCTGTTCAACAAACAAGTTAATAATTTCTTCAAATGGATTAATAATTAATTTGACCAGATCTTTCATTTTTTTTTTTGCCTGACACCTACAGAGCTCCGTACAAATTTAACATTGAGAGTGCAATTAAAAGGTAAGTGATGCATTCTTCTAATTTCTATGTTTTCCTTAAAGTCTGATCAGTAATGTAAGGTAGCTTGTAAACAACATAAAAATAGGAATTCTAAAAAGTTTTATTAACCAACTAATGTGTCCTCCATACACTGATGCAATCTCACAACAGCAGATATCACAACCCTGACAAAGTGACTTTCTGACAAATCTGATTTGAAGTGTGCTAAATAAATGAAAATATCTTGAATAATTTCAGTATTCACTAATTCACAAGGCAACGATATAATATTTGAATTTGCTAGTTTTCGTTTAAGAAGATTATTTTTCAATCAATAGAAACTGCAACTGAATATTTAGTACATGCACACAGAAAGATAAATCAAGTAGTCAATAATAATGAAATCACTGTTTATAAATATTATGCTAAAAAGCAAATAAAATCTTCATTTGTTGTTGCTGTTTTCCTCTCCTCCAGTAGCAACTGATCATGCCATCTTTAAGCATGATTCCTATTTTATTTACTAATTATTTTTTTCACCTCAATGTGTAGTTGAGGCAAAATGTATAGATGTATCTGTTTCTGTTCATTTAACAATTGCAGTTGGTCATATTTAAAGGAGGGACATGTCATAGGAGTGACACAACAAATGGAAGTGAAACCTCAGATAAAAATTTCAAAGGAGCTGACAACCAGAAAAAACAAATCCAGAGGGAAGAGAGGCTTACAACTGTTGTCAGGAGACATGGAACCGTCCCTCTCGACGAATACC
Source organism: Erpetoichthys calabaricus (assembly GCF_900747795.2). Classification (NCBI taxonomy): domain Eukaryota; kingdom Metazoa; phylum Chordata; class Cladistia; order Polypteriformes; family Polypteridae; genus Erpetoichthys; species Erpetoichthys calabaricus. The sequence continues at coordinate 197,285,388 of NC_041398.2, read as the reverse complement.
TTCGTGGAATTGAGCACAATTTGTATTTCAGTTCAGGAAATGTAAATGACTATGAGGTTGAAGATAATTTCAGTGATGGAGAACAAGAATTGTAAACAAGTTTAAAATACATTAACAATTCAGTGGTTCTAGTTTTTTTAATAAGATATTAAAAATTGTAATAATTCTGTGGTGGGTTGGCACCCTGCTCGGGATTGGTTCCTGCCTTGTGCCCTGTGTTGGCTGGGATTGGCTCCAGCAGACCCCTGTGACCCTGTGTTTGGATTTAGCGGGCTGGATAATGGATGGATGGAAATTGTAATAATTTTTAAATAAAATTTTAATCATAATTTGTCACTCCTTTAATACGGTTTTATGTTACTCCTTTGTTATGTCACTCCTATGAAGTGTCACATCTTTGATACAGACCCATTGCAGTATGTATGCTTATGTATGTAAATGTTTCCTGATGGTCAACTATTTTATAGTGTTTTACAGTTTTGTACAGAAGCTATCACAGCTGCTTCACATATTTTGTATTCAAGTATTTTTCACTTATTTTATAACTACTTGGCTAGTAGCCAATAAGTTTAACACTCAAATGAAAGAATAGCTTCTGTGTCACAATATCCTCAGTTTGCTTTATCAGGTCCATAACTGGATATAAATTCATCTTGTTTTAACCATCATTTATCAGACAGATAAGCACCCTATCCTTCAGCATCTTCATGATTAGGTATATGCAAATAACTTGAAAAAGTTTCTGCTACCAGGATCTCAATGTGATGCACTGAAACAGTTTAGTATACCTCCCCAAAACAACTGTTAGATGTCCCTGCCTGCAACTGCTAAAATGCTAGGAGCTCTAGAGAATCATGTACGAAAACAAGTGCAAAAACACAGGCAAACTAAAGGAAGGAATAAATATTCCCCAACACCAACACCAAGTCCAACTTTAAAGGATGCACATTTGACCCAACCAAAAAAAAAAACAGAAAAACATGATAATTATGACTTTTGATATAACAGAATCATTTAATATCAGCCTGTTTACCAGGCCCACTTATTTTAGCATATATAGAACAGTAATTGCAGGTTAAAAAGTAAAATCGCAAAATATCAAAAAGATTTTTATTGATCAGAAGTCAATTTACTATTATCTATGTCACAACATGCTAATAAACACTACTGTAAAAATTAACCTCGCCTCCACATGTTGAAAATCTCACTCTCAACTTACATAGCTGAGTTACCAAATACAAAATGATAGAAAAATCAAAGAGGCCCTGTTTTACATTAGGTAAAAAAGAAAATTATGAAAAGCAAGGAAGATACAAAGAACATGTTTGGTCTCATTTCAGATTTTACGAATTTTCCATTGTGGCTCCTTATCTGCATCCTCATCTTCTGATTCTTCATCAGCAAACACTGGATTTGGTTGGGTTCTAAAAAAAATAAAATAAATAAATGTAAGTGGTCTCAAATACCAAATTATTAAGGCAAAATACTGTATTACATTAATGGATGGGAATTTAGTGTGTCTTCTAAAGTACTATTAATTAAACAGCCAACTACTTTGTGTCAGTGTGGTCTTAAAAATGTGAACATAAAACACTAGATTATCAGGGATCAACTTGCCTTTTTGAATTTTTATTGTCCATACTATTGGTAATGTATTCTTTTATGTACAAACACTTGAAGATACAATGCAGTACATCAACTTTTTAATTCGCTTACTTTGTGGATGTTGATGTTTAACCTAACAGTATTGTGCACAAGGCACAACCCAGCCCAGAAAATGATGATAATCTTCTGTAGAGCACACCCAGGCTCAAACCCACACTTTCTCATATTGTGTCATTTTATACTAGTTAATCAACATAAAATTAATATTTTTGAAAGTTTTTCAAAAAATTATTGCTGAATCTTCACTCTTCACACATATAATGCAGGGAAATGAGATGCCAGGCAATTGGAAACCTAATGCAACTTCTACTGGTTTAACTTTCAACATCTGGGACTTTTTCCATGTCTGATGTAGGCCTAATATTTAGCTTTGCTACATTTAATCCCTGTACTCCTGGATGAAGGTGAGCGGAGTAAAGCTTTAGAATACATAATAAAATTATCTTTTTTAATATTCAGAGAGGTGGTTTGTCCAGTTATGCAAAAAAAGATAGTTAAAGTATATAAATGAGATCATAGGGTGTGTTTGTGTGATTGCTTAAAATTAAAGTTCTGCACAACCACACCTTGTAGATAATGTAACAACAAGCAATCTTTGCTTACCTACTACTATAAAACACAATATAAAAGTAATTTATATATATATATTTTTAAATACTGGTGATTAGTACCACTGTGTCCTTCATTATTCATTCACATATTCTACTTTTTTCTAACACTGTAAATTTAAAGCTAATCATTCTTCATGTGCCAAAAATGTATTTAACATGACTTATGATTTACATTTAATGACAAATCATAGTGTCTAAATATCCATTATTAGTCCATTTTCAATAATACATTTTATACGATAAGAGTGTATATGGTAAACCTTTGCTTATGTAAAAATACTAAATGATGCCTTCATTGCAGCCATGTGTAAATGACCAAGCTGTTTTCCAAACCTGATGATATGGTGCTAATCAAGATAAATTTACTTCATTTTAAAAATGAAGATCAGGCTATAACCACTGAGATACCCTTTGTAAACTGGCCAAAAACAAGAATGATTAGAAACTAAAATTTGAAAGCTCTGATGGATAAAATATATCATCAATTATCACCTAGAATCTTTGATTTTCATAGGCCCAGAAAATTGGCTAAAATGTAATATTCCTTTATAAATCCATATAGCAAATGCTGTACTGCAGGTTCCTTTATACTTCTTTTAAGATAAAGGATTCCCTTTATCCTTTGTGATGAAAGGGACTGTAAAAATAATAAACATAACTTTCTCAACACAAAACTTTTTTTCAGGAAATTTTTGTAGCATTCCCAACTGCAGGAACTCAAGCCATTTTATGTTACTGTTACTGCTTTTTTTAGCTCCTGCACTAGGAGTACTAGATTAGATTAGATAAACTTTATTAATTCCTTTGGGGAATTCAAATGCATACATCAGCAGAAACATAAAAACACAAATACAGACTCACAGGACAGATAATAAATCCAATCAATTAATTGATAAACATATGAATTGGTTAACCACAAGCACTGGCACCATCTTAAAAATCTGTTAGTAGTCTGGACTATGGAGAGTTTTCAATGAAGATGGTGAGGAATAAGGCAAAATGGATGTTGTCACGTGCATGCATATTGGGGACAGCTTACCACTAGAATCCCTGAAGCCTTTGCACCTCTTCATCAGCGTCATTTTTGTGCAAATGTGTCAATCAGCACACTTGTATTCAAAATAATGATATATTATTTACCCTGTACCAGTGCATGCTCCCCAACCTGACCTGATACAATTCCAGGCACCTCACACCCGAATGAACAGACTTGAGCTGGGAAAACTTCAGCTGCATTGGCGGGGGATGGGATAGCAGGCTGCTTGCTGCCTGTGCTGATTGACCCATTTGCAAAACAAAGACACTAAAGAAGAGGTGCAAAGGAGTTTAAGGGGGCCCGGCATTACGACTTCTTTCGTAGGCTTCAGGGATTCTAGTGTTAAGAGCTTGGGTGATGGTAATCTCCCACCAGAACACAAGATAGAGCTATTTGCTAACTCCTTTTCCCTTCCTCCCTCTGCAGACTGGGAGACTGACAGCTTTACCATCCTTGACATCACTTCTGGTGTCCATCCTCCTAGACCTGCCTCTTCCTAGTGAAAGTCCATATTTCAGGAAGATCTGCTATCTTGCAGCAGTCACTATAAAGACATTTCCTTTTTTAAACTCATTTGTAAACTATGTTTTTCTTTTCCAATTGTATGGGGTTTACTTGTGGTTGCTCCAACTCTTCATGCTTCTTTGTGACTTTCTTACAATGGAAAACAAGGTATCAGGCTTTATTAAGTGTGTATGGGGATGATGATATTCTAAAGAAATTGGAATCAGCCTTCCAAAATAATAAAATTTATTTAAAAATTCTATACGTTTGGTAGAACTGGGAATTAACCAAAATTCAAAGTAGTGTCGTGAAAAGATACTACTAGAAGACTACAAAAAATGAAAGACCACATAAAATAGATCATAGTGGTGAAGACACAACACCACATCAATGTATGTTGAAAAGAAATGCAGGAGAAGTCATGTCTTGATATACTTTTTCTGTAAGGCAGCAGAATTTCAGTGCAAGACTGTTGAAATCACACTTATTATTATTATTATTTAAAAAAAAACGCAAAACACACACAGGCTTTTATTATTACCACTTTTGTCCTATTATGGAGTTAATTCAGATACAGTTTCATTCGTACTTTTTGAGAGCAATGATGTGTCTGATCAGATGTGTTTTGTATTCATTCAACTTGTAGTGTCACAAATTTGTAAAAGGGAACAAAATGATGGTGTGAGGAATCACTTTTTAATATAGTATCCTACACAATCCCTGAAAGAGAATGATGGCTTCTCTTTCATTCTCTGATTGTTTCAAACTTGCCTACAAATGTGTGTTTAAACATCCATCCATTTTCTATGCAATTTGCACAGTTCATTGTCATCGGAGGAAAAGCTGTATGCACCATACACTGTTATGCATATAGAAGTGTTCATACTAGCAGTGCTGTAGCAAGTAAAAAAAAGGCAAATTTCATATGAAGTGGCTATTTGGCTTACTTATACTTTTGATTAAACGAATAGCTCCATTTGTTAATTCCAAAATAAAATTTATTTAGTGGTTTAAAGAACAAACCACTGTGATTATGCCAGTTAGCAGGATGGAAAAATGAATATATTCCATTGCTAAATATGGATATACAAATGATATATTTGGCTTTGAAAACCAAAAAAAAAAATTACACAAACTAATATTTATCTGTAAAATTTGACAAATGTAGTGAAAGCACATGTCAAATATTTGAAATGTACATTAGTGAGTGTAACTCAGTCTACCATTTAAAATGCAAGTCCAGTTAATATTCTAATTATGAACTATTACAGAGATTAAGCAATACAAAATGTCTGAGCAGTCATATATGTTACTTTGAAAACAGCACAACAAGTGGTGTTTTATGACTTTTCTATGTCACAAATTTTGTATAAAGGTTACAGTTCCTGTTGTGTGGTAGGAATGCACAAACATGAAAGTGGCCAGGGATCACATGTGGCTCAGGGCATACAGAGGCATGCAACGGTTTGGACTCCCTTGCTTAAAATGTCTCTTACTGTGAATGGTTAAGTGACCAGAAGATGAGCTGATCACTAAAAGGCATGAATTTAAAGATGAAACATTACTTTTCAGCATTTTATGTGAAATTAGTGTATTATTTTTATTTTCTATAATTTTAAAGTTAAAAAAGGAAAAGAACACTATGCAAAAGTTTGGGCACCCCAAGATATTTGAGGTCTCAGATAACATTTACCAATGTCTCTGACTTTAATTAGCTCATTAAAGCTATGGTTTGTTAACAGTCCTCGTTAGGAAATGATGGATAGGTGTATAAATTCTCTGACTCCTCAAACCTTATCCCAACAATAAGCAGCCATAGGCTCCTCTAAGCTGGTGCTTAGTACTCTGAAACATAAAATAATTGATGCTCACAAAGAAGGAGAAGGCTACAAGAAAGTAGCAAAGCATTTTCAGGTAGCTGTTTCTTCAGTTCGTAATTTTATTAAGAAAGGGCAGTTAAAAGGAATAGTGAAGTGGTGAGGCGGCCTTCTGCTGTTATGCACCTAAAATCTGGAATAGCCTGCCAATAGGAATTTGCCAGGCTAATACAGTGGAGTACTTTAAAACACTGGTGAAAACACATTATTTTAACATGGCTTTCTCATAGCTTCATTTTAGTTTAATCCTGATGCTCTGTATATTAATTATCATTATTATTTATGGTGGCTTCAAAATCCATACTAACCACTACTTTCTCTTCTGTTCTTTTTCTGGTTTTCTGTGGTGGTGATCTGTGCCACCACCACCTAATCAAAGCACCATGATGTCCCTACATTGATGGATTAAAGGCCAGCAAGTCCACATGACCATCATCATCAAGTTCTTCCATGTGAACCCTGAATACAATGAGGACTGATTGAGGTCATTTATGTTAGGTAGAATGCCTAGAGGGGGCTGGGTGGTCTCGTGACCTGGAACTCCTGCAGATTGTATTTTTTTTTCTCTAGATGTCTGGAATTTTTTTTTTTTGTTTTTTCTGTCCTCCTTGGCCATCGGACCTTACTTTTATTCTATGTTAATTAGTGTTCCATTATTTTAATTCTTATTTATTTTGTCTTTCTTTCTCTTTCTTCATCATGTAAAGAACTTTGAGCTATATCATTTGTATGAAAATGTGGTATATAAATAATTGTTGTTGTTGTTGTTGTTGCAGGTCAAGTTGAGGTCTGGAAGACCAAGAAAACTTTCTGAAAGAACTGGTGATTGGATTGCTAGAAAGGCAAATAAAAACCTCTGTTTCAATGCAAAACACCTTCAGGAAGCTATAGTAGACTCTGGTGTGGTGGTGTACTGTTCCAGTGTGCAGCAACTCCTGAACAAATACAGTATGACCTTCATGGTAGAGTTAGCAGGCTAAAACCCTTCCTATGTCCTAGCCACAAAACTCAGCAACTGAAGTTTGCAAATGAGCATCTAAACAAAGCTTGATGCATTTTGTTAACAAGTTCTGTGGACTGATGAATTCAAAATAGAACTTTTTGGACACAATGTACAAAAGGTATGTTTGGAGAAAAAAGGCTGCAGAAGTCCAAGAAAACAACACGGGTGGATCGATCATGCTTTGGGCTTGTGTTATAACCAGTGGCATAGGGAACATGTCATTGGTACAGGGAAGAATGGATTCAAATAAATACCAGCAAATTCTGGAAGCAAACATCACACCATCTATAGAAAAGTTGCAGTTAAAAAGAGGATGGGTCTTACAGGAAGATAATGATCTGAAACACACCTCAAAATCTACAATGGAATACCTCAAGAGATGCAAGCTGACGGTTTTGCAATGGCCCTCACAGTCCCCTACCTAAACGTCACTGAAAATTTGTGGATAGATCTCAAAAGAGTAGTCCATGCAAGATGACACAAGAATAACAGAGTTAGAAGCCTTTTACAAGGAAGAATGGGCAAAAATATCCCAACTAAGAATGGAAAGACTCTTAGCTGGCTACAAAAAGTGTTTACAAGCTGTAATACTTGCCATAGAGGGTGTTACTAAGTACTGACCATGTTGGGTGCCCAAACTTTTGCTTCACACCTTTTTCATTTTTTTGGCATTTTGTAGCTGTGAATGATAGAAATAAAAATATAATCTTGCTTAAAATATTAAAGACTTGTGTCATCTTTAACTATGTGCCCTTTGTACACCATACAGCGAAAACAAAGCTTCTCCGTTAAGAAAGAGCCTGTTAACACTGTTTCAGACTGATGGTTCTTATGCTAATACAACATAAAGCATTAGGATAAAAAGAAAGCAACTAAGTTAGCACTCTTCATTCATTCTTTTTACTCTAAACAAAAAGTAGTAACATAAAGTGGATATCAAAACCACACAACAACCTTATTAGTATTTCAGTCTTTGCCAATGCAAAGGTTTGAAACAAAAAAAAGTCAGATCTTTTGTCCTTTAATAATATCTTGTGATAAAAACATTAATTGAAAGACAGATGAATCATTCATAGGAGAAAAAAGTTAAATGCCTAGGTATATAAGTGTGCAAAACCCTTACATTTAGATTAAACTAAATCACAAAAAAGGATTTTTTCCTTCACCTTCTGGCTGTGCAAAGGAGATCTACCTGTGTAGCTCAAGGGTAATACAAACCTATCCAGGAAAAAGTACTAGTGTACACCAAAAGGTGTTTTCACAAAAGATTAAAGACCATGAACACTAATCAAACAAAATCATCTATATATATAATTCACTAAGCCGGAAGACAAGTAGCCACCCATGGAAAGCACGCCGGAAGGGGCGTGGATTCACTAAGCCGCCGACAAGTAAGACACCCATGGCGCACGCAGGAAGGAGCCACGCCCACCAACTCTAAGACCATTGGATACGACGACAACTCGCAGAGCCATGCCCACCAACTCAGACGCGATGCCTCGGAAAACATGCCGTCATTTCTGTTTGTCTGTGCCACAGTCCACATGCAGCTCTGAGCCACGTTGACTTTTCATTAGTCAACCCCAGTGGAACCTTGGTTCACACAGAGGCAGCGCCAGAAAGAGACAGAGGCACACACAGGCAGCGCGAGAGAGAGACAGAGGCACACACAGGCAGCCCGAGAGAGAGAGCCGCGCACACACAGGCAGCGCGACAGAGAGAGCCGCGCAATCCTTTAAAACTGAGGTTAAAACACAATGAAGGAAGCAGTCTTTAAAAACCAATAAGCCCTGTGCCTCTTTTTCATTAGCGTCTCACCTGCTTCACCGCCCTGCAACAGTCGAGACGCTTTCTCAGCAGCTGACCTTCTCTGTGCCTGACTCCACTACTGTCAGTCGCCTGATTAAAAATGGTGAACTCCTGCAATGTTACTACTGTATCTTGGTTGGCTTTTACATAAAGTTCGGATTTGTTCAAATGTTCCTTTTTTTCCCCCTGTGCTTAAAACTCATTTAAAAAAAAAGTGTTTATACAACTACTGCAATGTTACAGAGAGAGAGGGCTCGCCTGCTTCTGAGAGACAGAGGGGGAGGGGGCTCCCGTGCTGCTGAGAGAGAAGGGGGGGGGGGGGCTGGGGAGGCTCGCGTGCTGCTGAGAGAGAGAGAGAGAGAGCCTGAGCATGCAGGGAGCCTGGGTTTTTTTCCCCCTGGGCTTAAAACTCATTTTAAAAAAAAAGTGTTTATACAACTGCTGCAATGTTACAGAGACAGAGACCTCGTGTGCTTCTGAGAGACAGAGGGGAAGGGGGCTCGCGTGCTGCTCAGAGAGAGAGAGAGAAAGGTGGGGCTGGGGAGGCTCGCGTGCTGAGCAAAGACAATTTCCTGTTAGAGTTGCCTTTGCAATGACAATTAATAAGGCACAGGGCCAAACTTTCAAAAAGATGTGAATGTATCTGCCAAAACCAGTTTTCAGTCACGGACAGTTGTATGTTGCTCTCTCCAGAGTTCCATCTTTTCATTCACTTACTGGTAAGCCTGCAGGAACACGTGCAGCGAGCAAGAGAGAGCGAGCGACACACACACGCATACAGGTGCGCACGAGAGAGAGAGCGCTGGACACATAAGAATAATAATACTTCATTACATTGATATACCGGTGTTTTCAGTATTCAAAGTGCTATCCACACAGGGAGAAACCGGAAAGCGAACCCAAAATCTTCCACAGTCTCCTTACTGCAAAACAGCAGCACTACCATTGCACTACAAGGCAGTTAAAGAATGCACCGGCCTCGATTTTGTTTTCACTTCTGTTTACAGCGATCGGATCGTAGCGTACATTGTTGCAATGTTACTTTTCTTGGTGGCTTATTACATTACGGATGTTTCACATGTTAATTTTTTTCCCTGTGCTTAAAAGACATTAAAAAAGTGTTTCTCAACACTTCGCCAATCCTAAAAGTAATCATTTTTTCTAACACAAATAATGTTGTGTACCACATAAATAATATTAAAGATAAAAAGGTATGACATGATTGGACTTGACATCAGTTTTTATAACTATGACAGTTAAAGTATTCTGTTCAGCTATTCCAAATGCGAAGGTACTGCACCAAAAGAAAGATGAAAGACCTAAGGTGCTTAATCTAAAAATTTAGCAAAATTTTTGGAAAACAAAAACTAAACACTAGCTGCAAAACTAAAAAACAGTAAACAATAAAATAAAACAATATGTTTCAAACATAGCCTTTCTGTCAGTTGGTAATTGCATAATGTGTGGAACAGTTGTGATTAAAGTTGAAAGGTGCTAAGTGAAGCTTTCCAATAATATCTACCAATAGAAGAAACTACAGCAGTGGTTTCTAAAATAACTCCTGTGCTGGATAAAGTGAGTCCAAAGTGGACAAACAGTTTTTACTTTGTAAAAAAAATAGGACCAGAAGGAGTGAGAATATAAAGTACATATTTGGTTCTGTACTGTATCAGATTGACACTTGTTTTATAAATGAATTATGCAACAAACATATTCCCAGATAAACCATGAATACCTATAGAAAATCCACAAAGTGTCAAGTTTACATGTCAAATACACAGTTAGGACCAGAAACATTAACCCATCTTCCTTCTTTTAAAACTAAATCTCTGCTTTTATGACCTTAAGAGAAGTGAAAAAGAAGTCCATCCATCCATCCATTGTCTCCCGCTTATCCGAGGTCGGGTCGCGGGGGCAGTAGCTTGAGCAGAGATGCCCAGACTTCCCTCTCCCCGGCCACTTCTTCTAGGAAAAAGAAGTCACTAAACAGAAACACAATGAATAAACAATATGCATCTTTGTATCTTACAAGACCATGTATTTGTGATTGTGTTTTTTTTCCTTTTTTTGAAAGGTAAAAATCCTCATTAGTAAAAATGTCTTTCTTACAAGTATGTCTTTAACAACCCATATATGATATCACTTGATAATAGTTTCTCCAACCAATCTGTCAGTTAATGAAATTCATCTATGCTTGGCAAGCACAAACAATTTTCAGCTAACAATTACAGTAATTCAAACTATATTAAGTACAAAGTTTCCAAAACATATAAAACAGAAAACCAATCTATATACTGAAAAATTATAAGAAAGACTATATCTGAAATAACGGTGAAGGGACTTGATCTAGCCATGCAGCTGTACCATATCCTCCTTCTAAATCAAAAAGATATTAATAATGAACCAACCCCAGAATACTGCCTTCTTAAAGATGTTATAACAAAAAAAAAAACATAATTGGAAAGAACAAAGCACTTTAATTTGTTTATCATAGAAAAGTGTTTAAGAAGAGAAAAAAAAACAGATTTTAGTAATTGAGTATTCATTAATTTCACAAATATGTGCAGTATATCTAGAAGAATAATACAACATTTTGCATATGCCAACTGCTGCCAGTGGGTTGAATATTCAGAGTTACCAAAATAATGTAAAATCAAATTTCTGAAGAATTTTAAAATATAATTTGTAAATTCAAAATGTAAAACAGGATGAAGATTGTTTTATTCCGTCACACACATATTTATATGAATCCTAGACCATCATTCACACCTCCTCTAATACAACTCCAAAAATACTCTTAATGTATATAAAACAGATAAACATAAATATATAAAATAACAGTTTTACTAACTGCCACTTAATAATGTCTTTTGGGGCAAGATCTGTAGTACTAAATGACATCACCAGAAAAAAATATTTCAAGTAAGCTGAAAGCTCTTTTCTCAAACAAAAGGCAAGAAATTGAACCCTATTCACTAGTCAAAAAAGTGGGGAAAAAGTAAGAATAACTGGTGATTCATTTTGAGCAAAATCTCACAAAATAGTAGAAGAGAAGTAGAATATAATATATATCACTTTTAAGATTAGAAAATGCAAAAATTTTCAATTACTTTTTTATTTATCAGTAAAATCACTGTACTAATCACTAATAACACTTTGACTAAATGCAATGACTCATTTTAGTACTGTTCACTTGTTTTTACCAATTTTGAAAGGAATATACTGTCATGCATGGGCGTTGGAGGACCTTTTCCCAAGCTCGATCGGGGTTTGTGATAACTCGGCAGAGCAAGCGGGGGAGATGCTGCTAATGTTCTCCTTCTCTACCTGCAGCTCAGAGAAACCACCCAGCTCAGGCACTAAGCCACGCCCCTTCCAGCCCACATCCAGAAGGGGCTGTCTTCTCTTCTGATTGCGAACTGCCAGACGGAGCTCCCAAGAAATGACTGTGACATATTTTTTTTTCAAAAGCCGAGAGCTTCTTTTGTGTTTTACCCAAGTGGCTAATTTTCTTTTCACCTTAAAAACACATTTTGAGTTAGACTTCTTACAATTAAAACAGGATGACCCAGTTGGTATTCCAACTTTTCAACACTACCATCCTGTCATTTACACATACAGCCACAATACCTAGTAATGGTAATATCTGTTAAAGAAGTTTCTGCTTCATATCAAGGCTAAATGAAGAAATAATTTTTAATTCTAAACTTGCTAAGTCATTGAATCTACCTTCAGAGCAACATCACTGTTAAACATTCAAATAATGAAGACATTAAGGGAAAACCTATCTGCAATCAAACTGAACGAACACATAACTGTTATTCACAGACTACTGTAAATGAAAAATCAGAGTAAAGAAAGATTAAAAAAGAAATTATATTTTACTTGGAATTAAATTTACAGTTTCAGATGTTATTAAGTGGGTTGAATTCAGATTGATATATATTGTAAATCTAATGCATTAGCAAGACCTTAAAAGAAATCATAATCAAATCAAATAATCAAAATGTAAACATTTTTTGGCAGATACTGTATAACTTAGTGACATCTGTATAACAGTGAAAAAAGATGTTACATCTTTTTAAAAAAAACCTAAAGGAACCACACAGTTGATAGGTGGTAAAGAAGAAGAAGAAAAGCCAGCAATCCTTACTGAAAAAGCCCAGTTTCTTGCGTAGGAACTAAACAACTCTAAGGCAGTACCTTGAATACAAAATTCATCAAGCTATCTTTATTAAAAAATACCCTTTTGAAAAATAGTTAATATTTGGGTATTATAACATTATTAAATCTATATTTTTATACTTCTATAATTTTACTATTGCAGGTAAAAACTTGCATTATTGCTTTTAGCAAATATGTGAAATACAGTACACTTAATTAATTAGATTGAAGAATGTGGCAAATTCTAATCATTTATGTTAAAAATCTTGGCTTCCATCCACTTCTAATATGACCTTGTACAAAGAAGGACTATTATATAGAGATCTTGTCAACTCTGATTAAACAGAGTTTAGTAAAAAGCTCTAGGCAGGGGGTGTTTTCTACACCTAACTGACAATAAAAATCCATTTCAGAAATATAAGGTGACTATTAAGTATTATTTCCTGAAGGGATAAAGCACTAAGCAGACAGGCGTAGGCTGAGTCAATAGAAAAGTAAAATAACAGCAACGAGGCACTTTTGCAGTGGTGGTGGGGGGGTAACAGAACAACAACCCAATTCGAAATGTATTAAAATCAACACAATGTATGATTAACAAATAGTTGCAGCTTAAAATGATCCTGTAAATATACAGGCAGGTAAGAAAGAGCAGTTAAACAATCACAAACATTTTTAATATGTTTAATCTCAGACAGACTCAGAAATCAGGAACTTTTAAGATAATCGACAATGCTATGATGAGCTGAAACCCCAACAGCACTACAGCTACTTTAATTCTATCAGATGATGAAGCATGAAAAATGAACATTATTTAACACAGACATATTATATAAATTTGTAAAGGCATATCTGGAAAAAAAAATCAGGCAGATAAAATTCACAGAGAATATCCAAAAGTGGTGAACACTGACTGTGACTTGTAGTATATACTCATATATATAAAACACATAGAACAAGTTATGTATTAAATATATTTCTGAGTATACACTTCATTTATTCAAAGAAAAAATAAAATACTCAATCCACATTGTACCATACAAGTCATAGCCAAAACCAGAATCACATGGACAAATTACGTTTGAAATAAATAACCAAAACAGGTAAGACATACAATTTATGATGGAAAAAAGCCTTATAACAAGCTAACTAAAATTAAAAAATTTATAATTACTGAACATTTTATAATGAAAATTCAGGTGAAGACTAAAAATTACAATTTTGGTAAATGTAATACTCTAAAACTAAAAACAAAAAAACTGTTTAGTATGAAAAATACTTTAGATTATTATAATGAATAAAAAAACAACAAATACAAAGCATTTAGATGGAGAAAACATCAGAGTGATGTATCTGACAAATTTGCATTAAAATGGTTATCAGTTTAAAATGCAGTGTTGTATAAAAAGTAACTGAATACCATAAATTGTTTCTGATTTTTAAGTTTACATCTAGTAAAGCCAAACTGGAATATAAAAATTAGAAACATTTAAGAAATACTAGATTTTTTTTTTTAACATATTAGCAGTAGTTAGGCATCTATGGTAACATGTGAGCAGATGCAAGGTTTTAAATTCTGTTCCTTTTCATGGAAGCAAAATTTTATTAAGTTAATTACCTTGTATGATTTACTTATTGCTTCTTACTCTGAATTAAGCTGTGTGACTTTGTATATTACAGAGTAATTGACAAAATAATACAGTACATAGGTTTTCTCCATTCCCAAAATGCTCTTCTCCAATAAAAGGGGAAAACCCCAGTTTCAATATAAATGACTATGCAATAATTAATTACTTATTATAGTTGGATGTAGTGCTTTCACTGTAGTGCACATCCTAAACATGTGTGTGTATATCCAGCTCATGATTATGGAAATTGGTTTCTTGTAATTCAACTGTCTCCTCATTAAAGAAATAACCAATTATGCTGCACAAAACATACATAGTTTCTTTGTTGAAATTTAGTTCTGGGTGAGTCTTTGTGAGATGAGCCCTTAGGTTAGCAATACGTCTGTCAAACAATAATTTTGATTTGTATGTGGAACCTGGATCATCCAAGTCAAGTCAAATCAAGTTTATTGTTGTGTATATAGGTATAATCAAATGTCTATAAACTGTTAGCAAAAATGCAATCTAATAAAAAGTATACTAAGCATGTAATACATAAATACAATCTTATACAATATATAAACTACGTAATAGTTGCAAATAAGTACTATTGTACTTATTTGTAACTATTATATATTTATACAGTGTGACACTAGGGGTCGCTGTTACCCCGTAAAACCCACAGACAATACGTCCAAACACCAGGTAAAAGTCCCAGTAATATTTTTATTATTACAATAATGTGCACATAGCACCTCCATCTCCACAATACTCAATAAGCAATACCATAATATAATAAATCATAATAAATCAATCCTTCTCTCCTCCCAGCAACTCCGTCACACTTCCTCCCAACTCCGGCTCATTTTGCTGGGTCTCAACCAGTCCTTTAAACAGTCTGTGACCCAGAAGTGCTTCTGTCCTTCAGTCCATGTGATTCCATAGCACTTCCAGGTCAGATAAAGAGTTATATTTTTCTTCAGCCGTCCCCATGACTTGGGAGTACTTTCGGGCTATACGGGAAATAAAAATCCCCTTATCTTTCTGCAGCGTCCCACAGTGGTCCCCAGGGTCCCCAATAGGGCTGTGAAACCGAACTCCATCTCCCATGGTACCCTGTGGGAATCCTGGGTACTTCTATGCTGTATCATAGACGCCATCTAGCAGCCTGGATGTGTTGGCTGGGATGAGTTGTCGGCCGTCCATCACAACAGTTATGTTACAATATTTGAATTCTTATGACTGACCATTTCAGCAGCTTTATGACTTATTAAAATAATGACACCCATTCACACATTTTCTAACCTACTTATCCACATCAGTGTCATGAAGAGTTTGAACTTACTCTGGCATGGTGGAAACCAACCACAAAGAAGGTGGAAGTCCATTAAAGGACAATTAAAGGAGAAGTTTGACATTTTCCAAATCAAAGTTATTTGTTCACATCATGGTATATTTTATTTTGCCATATAATTTTGTGTTCTAAAGTGAAACTTTTTTAACATAAATTGTAAAAAAATTCCATGCCTGTTTTTATGTTTTAAAATGGGCTCCAAGGGGCATGAGTACAAACATTAAAATAAAGTGTTACTGAGTACTGATCATCACCATATTACAGCACACATATTTATTATACAGTAGATCAATGTTATTTTAGGAAGAAAAAAAAAGCAAAACATTTTCTTGAGATTAAGTCATTTTAAAATAAGACCGTCAGTGTACTTCATCTCACTGCTGGTGGTGGCCTTTCAGCCTATGGAGTGTTTTTTCCACTAGCATATACATTTTTCTTTGAAAAACTCCTCTTGAAGTGCTGATATTGACATTACTGAATCACTAACAGTCTTTCGCTATATGTGATGAAAATGATCACAGGCAAGTCTTAAAAACTGTCAGGGCTTTACTTATTTTATTCATGGACTGTAGAAAGTATCTACAGTAGAAAGGGGCAGTTATATATATATATATATATATATATATATATATATATATATATATATATATATATATATATATATATATATATATATATATATATATATGTAAAAGAGTATGCTGCATGATTCTATATTGACAGAAAATAAAATTATTAAAAATAACTGAGCTGATGAATCACAACTTATAACTACTTCATCATATTATAGGCTCTAGTAAATGTCCACAGAGAACAAATAGTGTAAGTTACTAATTAATAAAGTCCTGTATTTGTAAAGGATAAAGCAGCTATGGTAGTTGGAATAATTTGGCCATTCCATGCACCATTATATTGTTAAAGTGAATTACATTTGTAAACGATATGCAATTAATTTAGGTATATATGATAAATCCCGCGTCATTGATGTGAATATGAAAAAGAAGGGCAAATGACACAGAAACAGTAGCACTACTTTCAAGCTGGGTGCAGTCAGTTTGAAAAACTGAGGAGAAACCTGCGTACGCAAGGTAGGGGGCTACCATGAAAATGTGAGTGACTTTACAGTAATCCCTCCTCCATCGCGGGGGTTGCGTTCCAGAGCCACCCGCGAAATAAGAAAATCCGCGAAGTAGAAACCATATGTCTATATGGTTATTTTTATATATTTTAAGCCCTTATGAACTCTCCCACACTATTATAAACATTTCACGCACAATTATACAGCATAAACCCTTTGTATTCTCTTAGATATTAGGTAAGATTCGTTGTAATTATGTATGTAAACACAGTTTACTTACATACAGTAAAACCTAAATATTATCTTAAAGATATCAAGCGTCTCCGATATCACATATGCTACAGCCATTACGACAGACAGGCCACCAGCAATAAATACGTACAATGCAAGAAAAATTGTATACAGTAAAATGTGTGTACAGTGACACTAAACTATGTACATGTAATAAGTACTGTATGTAAATAATTAATTATGGTTACTCACCAACAATGACACGACGACTTGTCCGATAATGATGAGTTTAACTTTACTGCACAACAAAGGATAGCGTTACAGCTCTTCTAAAGGAGCCTCTTCAGGCGACTGTTTAGCACCGCCGTTGTTCTTCTTCCAGCGCTCTTCAATCCAAATCCCTAAAGCAGATTCCATCCAGACTACTGCCTTATCACGTCCACTTGCAACTCGTTTTGCGCCCTGGTTAAAGGACACTGCGGCCGTAGATCTTATATGCTTTTCCTCCTTTTTAAATAAAAAGAATCGTGGACTCATTGATGCTGTAATGGTGTCCTGCAGCGGTGTAGCTGTTTCCTTCCTTCAACATATCCAAAACTTTTACCTTTTCTGCAATTATTTGCATCTTCTGTTGGCGCTTGGACACGGCTCCTGAAGCAGTAGCACGTTAATGCTGAATGAGTGAGATTAGACTTCCTGGTTAATGCAACACTCCATCGCTGAGCCAATCAGCAGCACACAGGAACTTAACCGCGTGCTCTGATTGGGTAGCTTCTCAGCCATCCGCCAATAGCATCCCTTGTTTGAATTCAAATGGGCAAATCAACTGAGGAAGCACACGTACTGTACGACCGCAGACATCCGCGAAGCAGTGAAAAATCCGCGATATATATTCACATATGCTTACATTTAACATCCGCGATGGAGTGAAGCCGCGAAAGACGAAGTGCGATATAGCGAGGAATCACTGTACACCAAGTTTAGTTTTTATACATCTCAAAGTGTGCTAGGAAATGGTTGTACGCAACATTTTTGTATGTACACACCATTTATACATGAGGCCCCTGGATCTGAGGATCATCTGCCATTCTTCTCTGCTGATCCTCTCATTAGTAGACAGGTGTTTTCAGGTCACTCAAGAGACGTTTTATTCGGTTCAAGGCCTATCTCTTTCTGGGCCACTAAAAAGACATTCATAGAGTTCTCTAATCTACTCTTGTCTTTTCTTTGCTCTGTGCTTGTGTTATTTTTCCAGTGTGAAGGTCAACCTTCAGCCCAGTGTAAGTACCACAATGCAGTGCGGCGCTATGGTAAGACCTAAGACAAGTGTCAAATGACGTTGGACCTGTGGAAAATGTAAAACTCTGCTCACAACAGCTACTGTGAGAAGACAAACACAGAGGAAATGTACCCTTACCACAAGGAAACAATACCACAAATCTGTGATAAAATGTATTATTTTCAGTTTCCTTTAGTTGTCACAAGTCTGACTCAGAAACAAGGAAAGTATGTTTTCTTAAATCAAAAACATTGCTACTTCAAAGTGGAAGTGTTCAGTAAGTTTGAAGGCTTTTTATTTTCTTGTTTGGACTGGTCCCCTTCAGCCCTACTTTAAAAAGTAAGAACAGGCTGGGTGCTTTGTAATATTTATAAAAACATGCTTCACTTTACAATATAAGTTCATGTGGAAAATTAACATATACCATGGAGAACATTTGGAACAGTGGTGAAGCTTCCCAGAAAAGGTCAGCCTGCCAAATTCACCCTAGAAGAACAGCTAAAAACCGCAGGCCTTCTCTGAGA
The DNA here is from genome assembly GCF_900747795.2 of Erpetoichthys calabaricus. Classification (NCBI taxonomy): domain Eukaryota; kingdom Metazoa; phylum Chordata; class Cladistia; order Polypteriformes; family Polypteridae; genus Erpetoichthys; species Erpetoichthys calabaricus. The sequence goes on along the minus strand of NC_041398.2, from coordinate 197,266,649 downwards.
AGAATGAGATTCACAAGAGAGGCACTAGATGGAAACCTCTGCTATCCAACAGTAATGGTGCTTGCCTTGAATTTATAAAGAAACATTTGGATATTCCCCAAGACTTTTGGAATGATATTCAATAGACAGATCAGATCAGGTCAGGTCAGACAGCATGCACTGGTACAGCGCGTTGCCACACCCAACACATGACAAAAGAGCTAGGATCCCGGTTGGCAATCCCCCAGGCAGACATGCGATCCAGTCTCATCCTCCGGAAATGACTATCTACTGTATCTGCTGAAACTATACAGCAAAACAGGAAGCACCAGGACTCTTTTGGATCTGTGTACTTTTGCAGAGATATCGGGAGCACCACACACCCATTTCCAGCAACCTCATGACCCCTCATCCTTCCCCAATCCGTCTACTAACTTCATAGGAAAAGTCACCAAAGAGACTGTCTCTGCCATGGTAAGAAAACCTCTCTGCAGACAGACACACTGCTGGATGGCTGTGCCAAGAGGTCATTAAACGTCTGGATCTTGGTTTTTTACCTAGGACACTCGCAAGCCCAGGCACTCTCGAGAGCGCTGACCAAAGCCTCCATTGGCTACAGCATCATTGACAAAGTCAAGATCAGTGAATCTTTCTTCACCAACAAATACCCTACAGCCGCTGGACCCTAAAAACCATGCCCAATGCCCAGTCTAAGCAAGCACTGAACAGAGTAGGAGGAAGAACATACCCCTGACAAACTCCAGAATCAACTGGGAAAATACAGAGGTTCTGCCTTCTCTCTGTACAGCACTCACGGTAGCAGTGTACAGACTGGCTATAGACAGACAAGTTAAAAGCAGAAATCTATGGATTACACAGGTCCTACTATGTCTGGTGTAAAACTAATATAGCATTCAGAAGTAAAGACATACAACAATACATGACAGTGGTCATGTGATGGCCTGGGCATGCTTTGCCCACCATTTAACTCTGGGTTCTGGGAATAGTGGAAGACTTTAAAACTAATATGATGGAGATATATGGATGAGTGTAGTTGGCAGGAATGGAATGCCTGATCTGAACCTGGGTGAGAATTGTTATTTAATTTCTGTAGAAAAAATGTTCATAACAAATACCATATTCAAACAAAAAGTGGCACATAAGCCACAGTGATTTTACATGCAGATCAACAATTAACTTATTTTGTGTAATATGAATGTAGATCACATGTTCCAAATGCCTGAATAAAGACAAATTTTCAGCTGTCAACTGATAACCACTTGGTGTTTAATTGGTAAATAAAGACAACATCTGCTGGACACAGGTGAAGTGAGGCTCGTGACAATGAAGAAAGTGTTGCTGCCATGGAAGTTTGCTTTCAGGTATGAACTGTTATGAGGAAAGGCTGAGAGAAAGTCGCCAAAGTTGTCCTCAGTAAGGGCTGGGAAATGGTGACCTTAACTGTGGATATAATGAAAAAGAGGTATGAGCTCTTTGACAAACTACTAAACCAGGGAAGATATCTGCCCTGCCTGGAGCAGAGAGTGCCCTTAAGCATTATTTGGTGTTTCGGTCCATTATGGTCAGTGTAATGATTACAAAACTCAGTAAAGGATAAGGCCTCAGGGTTGACAGACATTTAGCCAGATTTAGCCAGAAAGCACTTAATATATTTGCTGGTGTCCCAGTTACTATTAAAAAGTGGATGGAATTTGGAGGCAGTGCTTTCAGACTAGCATCATAGTTTCTGTTTTTAAAAAGGTGGACAATAGCATATGTTTCAGTTACAAGGATCACACTTTTTAGTGTCTCTGGAAAAGTCTATCCCATTGAACTGAAATAACAAGATAATTCATTAAATGATGATTCTGATTTAACAGTCAGTCTATAGCCCAAACTTTATTAACCTAGTTGTAATAAAAACCAACAGCCACAGTGGGTCCCCTGTACCAAGTTTGTGAATCACTGTCCTAGGGGAAGCTGACCACTGTTGCTGGGAATAGGTCACCTAAGTATGTTTTGTTCGGCATATTAACGCTGCTACCCTCATGAGGATGAGTAGATAGAAAGTACAGAGACTACTCTTACTAGCTTACAATTTATTTCCTATGGTTTCTTCCTGCTATGTCTCTCTATTATAAAAAAAAAATCCTGCAGAGAAACAGTAGAGCATTGAGACGTGATCTTCACGTTAAAATCAAGGAAGACACTTAAAAGACCCATGAGACTAAAGAGATTGGCCACGGAGTGTCTTGCGGAGACCTTAAACATGAGACTTTGTGCCAAGAGATTGACCCAGGACCGTTTCGTGATGATGTAGAACATGAGATTCTTGCGAGACACGCCCTACTTACAACCAAATAAATGCACGGGCAGCAACACACTCAGTCATGTTTTGGCTTTGAACACACACAGATCCAGGGCTCTCAGCACATGTAAGCGTATAAGGACAATACGTTATAGATGAAATGTAGACGACTTAGCGAATAAGAAAGCAGCGCGGAGAAAAGAGACTCAAAAGCATTGAAGAGACAAAAAAGATAAAGAATAATCTAGGTGCAAATTCAGAAAATAAGGAAAGTAATTATCAGCCCGGAACAAGTGTAACTGAAAAAAAAGCACGTCCAATCCGGACGTTGGCACTATAAACATGCAGAGCAGGTTAGAGATTATGAAAGCAATGGAATTCGAAAGGCTCAAAAAAAAAAACACGCTGGCACGATACACATGTGGAGAAAGTTAAAGAATATGAAAGTAGGAAAATTAGATAGTATAAAAAAAAGAAAGTAAAGTTCGCAGTAGCGCAAACAAACGGAAATTATTACTCAAAAAAGGGAGATTAATCACCACGGACCAGGTGCCACTGAAACAAAAGCGGGATAAAGCGAGGTCAGACATAAAAGGCCGAGTAGAAAACAAAGTAAAACGTCATAAAGAGGTTAAAAAACATGGGGCCAATCACATGCAGAGCAGATTAGAGATAATGAAAACTGGAATTCAAAAGCCTCAAAAAAAAAATGTAGGCGTAAAACACATGCAGAGCAAGATATAGAATATGAAAGCAGAAAAAAATGACAGTGTCAAAACAAAGACAGTAAACATCGTATTAGCGCAAAGAAAGAGAAATTATTACTTGGAGAAATAATGAAAAGGTGAATAGAGATCGAATATCTGGACATAGGTGATATGTCAGAAGTATGTAAGTATTGTAAGGCTTTGAAGTTTAAGTCAAGAGAATTTCAAAAACGGAGTTTACCTCACATGCATTTATTGGTTACTTCTCAAAAAAAATTATTAACTGCTGATGATGTGGATCATTTCGTCTGTGCTGAAATTCCAAACAGAGAAACCTATCCTGAGTTATGGTACAAAATCATTAAACACATGTCTCACTGACCTCATTAAAAAGATTCAGCACATTGGGACTCGAAAGATTCCAAATATTGTTTTTACAGAAGTTCAGAAATAAAAGTGGAACTAATGAAATAGCAACAATTCAAAGAAAAAAAAAATCTTAAATGTGTGTATCTGGAAAAACAAAAACGGGGGTTGGCGAGCGATGCGAGCAGGGGGCAAAGCCCCCTAGTAATACAAATAATCTGATTTGTCTTAAACTATATAACATTTTAGAGTTAAGATCTGTGGACCGGAATCAAAAGACTTTATTCTGATTGGTTCAATGCCTTGTGCCCTGTGTTGGCTGGGATTGGCTCCAGCAGACCCCCGTGACCCTGTGTTCGGATTCAGCGGGTTAGAAAATGGATGGATGGATGGATGGAGACTAGAATGGAGAGCAGTTTATAGTGCTGAATTTACTATGTTGGTATTATTTAATATACATTACTAATAAAAATAATTTAAATAGAATGAATACATTGAAATGCAAGACATATACTAACACAAAACAAAAAAAAATACAACTAGCCATTAAAATTACATTACATTATGAACTTATGGCAATGTTTAAATTAAAAGATGATTTTCATCATTAGATTCTAAAGTTATTTTATGACTCAAACAATCTGTACATCTTCTTTGCAGACGTTAAGGAATTGGGGGGGTATTTAAAGAGATTCATATTTTTCAGCTGTAAGTAAAATGTTTCATTAGATATACAGCATAATCAAAGGGCTTCAGAAGAGGAGAACACACTCATAAAATCATGAATCAGAAAGACAATTAATGACAGTTTATGAGTCAGTGCTCAGAAATCTACAAAACAAAGAGATAACACAAAAGTCTGTTTGCTTTCTGTTTTCCATCATGGTGCCTGCCCAGTGTGAACAAGAAGTGTTATATTTAGCATGTTTCTGTATAAATTACTACTTTAAAAGAGAATGCATTCAAAAATCTAATGCAGCTTTGTTCTCAATGAAAATTAAGTTTTCTGAGAAACGTGCTAGCTCACTGTTTACCATATCACATTTTTTAAAATATAATTTGAGCCAAGGGTTACATTCTTCTTAATTGCTGATTACTCATCTGTTCTGATTCATGTTCAAAGCATACAGTTGCCTACAGGCACAAAACAGAATGCAAGGGGAATCCCTTTGTATTGGAGATTCACAAGCATGTGAGTAAGATGCTCAGTTTTCTGGCATTTGGCCCAGTCTACATTTGACAATCTGATTCTTTTAGAACTTTAACCTTGAAAAGCATGAATTAAATGTCAATGCAGTTTTGCTTGGTTTTGCAATAAAAAAGCCAAAATATCTAATACGCTTTAAAATAAATTGTATACTGTATATGTTTAAATTACTAATTTGTTTTGATAAATTACATGCCTAAAATATAAACTGTATGTTCCCCAATGGTCAGGAAAACTTCAAAACTTAAAACAAAATCCAGAACTGTAGTATACATCTGCTATCTTTCTTTTTGACTATAGCTGAAGAACAAATCTGGGTACAAAAGGAGATTTCTTTTTAAATTTATTTTCCAAATCTTTTCTTTCTAAACATAAAATTTTGGAAAGAATTTTTCTCTAAACATTCACTCCAAGTGATTGTGATTATATTATTAATTACTTAAACATTTTTTCACAATACGAATTCATAGGGAAAAAGAAACAATAGGTACTAATACTTTTTGATAACATCTTTGTTAATTAATTTGATTAATTATTTTTTTATTATGTTTTTCTTGTGTGTATTATGTGTTGTAGTTTTTTTATACAGAAGTAGCGTCATTTGCTTTTTTGTACCCAGCTGGAGTGGTGCTCGTAATTTCAATGTAATTTTTTACAATAATAATAAAGGCTTTCTATTCTGTTCGATTCCATTGCAATTTCTAAATACTACAGATCTAAAAGGGACTATACAGTCAAAAAAACAGAATAGTTTTGCAATAACATATAACACAAATTTTAAATTCATAGTAACCAAAACCTGCGGTGGGCTGACGCCCTGCCAGGGATTGCTTCCTGTCTTGTGCCCTTTGTTGGCTGGTATTGGCTCCAGCAGACCCCCTTGACCCTGTATTCGGATTCAGCGGGTTAGAAAATGGACGGATGGATGGATAGTAACCAAAACCAGCATGTCTCCTCAGAAAAGTTGATATATATACACACACACACACACATACTCTGCATATATAAAGTTCACACACACACGTTTATATAATACAGATTATCAACATCACACTCTGTAGTGTATTTGTAAGCATTTACAGAGAAATGCCAGCAGCAAACATTTAGAAGTGAAATCCAAGTAAAGAAAATATTGTACTCCTGAACCACAAACCAAGAAAGATTCCTGCTAACCACAAGAGAAGCTTATTTAAAGCCATCACTGACAAATTATGTTGTGATATCTTTTTAATGTGCTGTCAATCATAAATAATAGTATTGAGTGGGCAATTAAAACTATTGTAACTTTTCTTCAAGGAAAAAAAAAAATCAATCCATCATGATGCCCATAGATTTTGAGATTGAAAAAACACTGAACATATTTAACTGAATTAATCCAAATGTACTTGATCTAAAACATAGTGCTGGTAATATTAAAGACAGATCAATTACACATGTTCACATCCTACAACTGTTATAACTGAATAGTTCCCAGATCATGTCCAGATTAACCAGTCTGATGAAACATTTACTTTAAATTTTTTTTTTTTTTTACTTTTACAATTATACTTTACTCTTTAGTGTGGGTATTATATTACATACAAAAGTACATTTTCACTTATCAGTCTCACTTATTTCTAACTTCATCTGCCACATACAGAACATACTGTGTGCTGTTTTGGAATGTACAGACCATGTGAATAAATGGGTAAGCGAAACAAGTTAAAAGCCACAGGACTTTCCAGGATCCAAAGCAAATAAAATGCAGACATAATCAAAAATATATATTTTAAACAGTATAAAGATAACTTTAGAATCCTCTTTATAGTATTAAATAATCATTTTTGATCATTTTCTAGTATCATAGTTTACTACAAACAAGATGTCAGAAGCTCATCTGCAAGTTCTGTCTCCTTTGACCTGTAAGCCAATAATCATCTACTGACAGTTCTCCTAACCTGACATAATAGAATGCAAAGCTTCTGCATACCAGAAAGAACAAGGCTAAGTAACTATATATCTTCACAGCATAACCATGACTTCTGTAATAGTGCTCCTTTTTAAACTTTTATGACTATGACATTGCAGGTGTCAGGCATGTAATTTGAGAGACAAACAATATGCTTAATGGACTCAGGTCTTATTAGATTACTTTTGTGTCAAAGGTGTAAAGTACCTATATGTTTAGCTGATAAAAAATAAAATATAGTGTAAACCAAGATATTTAAATATTTTTTGCACTAATAATAATTTTGGCATTAGAATAGTAGTCAGCAACTTTTTTTCATTCATAAACACATTTTTAATCACTTAATTAGGCTCTAAAGCTTACTGGCTGATAACCTTCAAAATGTATTTTAGTTAAAAGTAAATGCTGCTGTTCTGACTTATGGACTAAATATGCTTTAAGGTTTAGTTACTAATGTTTTCAGATTAGCTGAATTACTGTCACACAAAGTCAAGAGCAAACTGTTGACTCCTCTGTGGCCTTTTAATTGAGATCTAATTCAAACCAGAGGAAAGCAAGTTAATAAAGGCTTGAAATGAAAAACAAATCTAGTATACTCTTATATTCAGTTTAATTCAATTTTAATTATCTGTACAGTGATCTGGACATTTCTTTTTTGATTTTAGGAGTATTTTATTTAATTACCTTTTATAAGCTGGGGCAACCCAGTAGGGATTTTCTTCTGCATCCTTGGCATGTCGCAATATGGCTTCACGAGGATTGCTGTCATCAGTTTTATCTAGAGCTATATTCTTCACAATAAATGAAGACAGAGTTCCTCCATGTGTTCCAACACGTCCACCTCGACCTGTTGGTGAGAAGGTGATACACAGCTAAACTATAGCGTATTTTTTAAAAAAAATACATAGTAACGTAGTAGTTGATGATTTCTCAGTTCTCAGAAACTGCCATTATGTCAAGTGGGTAACTATTCTGTTCCAATAATTTACTATTTAAAGTAAGGCTAGTAATTGAGGTAAAACAAAAATGTATATTAAAAACCAAGCTATTTGCAGAAACACTCAGATAATGCTGCAATATCAGAAAAAATGTAATTTAAATTGACATGCATATATAGTTTTCTACAGTATCATTATTTAAAATGCTGAAATTTAAAATTTGTATGGAATTTGTTTTTAAATTAAGTTTTCACTGAATTTAATTTTTAATGAATAATGATAATTTTGCATCATCAGCTACAGTGTATATACAAAATCAATAAATTAATATCCTCAGAAAGACCAGAATGGCAAACATTCTTTCTTTGTAATGTTACAGTTTTCAGGATGGAGCAACTAAGGGTGTGAAATTACCATAATGAAATGCTGATTTCACATTCTAAAATGGCAAGAGTTTATTAAACTCACAATTCCGTATGTCTAAGAGAAAATCTATTAAGCAATTGTGCATTGGGAAAAAATCTAATCAGATTCTTGAATTCAATATTCTTTATAAAAAACCAAGTCACATTTTGTTAAAAAAAAGAAAAAGAAATAAAATCCAAACATAATCACAAAGCACTGTTTACAGTGGAGTCAACATTAATTTTAGGTTGTGTGATTTAGTATCAAGCTGTTTTTTAATAACAAAAAACATTAAATAAAAATTGGTAAAAAGAAAATGGCTACATATTTGTAAATTATTCTATACATTAATACAAGGGACATTCAAAAAGTTTCCACACTTTTTTTTAACTCTGTTTATTAAGAATTTCAAAAACAAATTACATCACTTTTCTATATAGTCACCTTCGTTTGGGATGCAATTTTCCCAGCGTTGTACCAACTTTTTAATGCCTAATTACTACTCCTCCTGCCTTCACAGTTTCCAACGAAAATATTAAAGTGTGGAAACTTTTTGAATGTCCCTCATACTTAAATAAATGCACTTTACACTTTCCCAAGTCTTCAAAGTGTCATAATAAAATTTATAAAATTCACAAAATGATTATCTCTAACAAAAATATAACTTCACAAACTACCCTGAAAGGTATACAAACAAAAAAATCCCTAAATGAAAGTAACAGCCAAGTAAGATGATTAGTCAAAAAGGAATAAGCATGGTCTCGGAGACCAGCTAACCATTAAGAATTGTTTATAAAATAAGACTAAAAAAGTAGTTAAACATTTGTCACGTATCCACTGAATGAGCTACCTTCATTGTAGAATTATTTAAATACATTCTGGAAACAATTTATTCACTCTGCAAATTGTACACATTGGTGAATGGATGTTAGACTGGCTTAGAAGAAAATCTTAGACCACAAAGGTATTCACTTGACTGGTAATGAGGCAACAGAGGGTGACACCATTGGGGCAATTTGGAGAAAACAATGAAACTGAAGAGAGGAAAACCCCTCTAAAAACAAGCAAGAAAATATAATTAGGGGCAGTGAAGTTCCAGAATGGTACTTCTAAAATGACCAAGGTACAAGACAGTGTAGGCCAGTGTTTCTCAACCTCGGTCCTGTGGCTGCAGATTTTTGTTCCAACCAGCTTCTGTTTTTAATTGGACTCCTGGGCTAATTAAGTGATGTGTTATTTCCCAGGTTCTGTGTTTTGGGAACAATATAGAAATTAGAAAACTAAGTTGATCTTGATTTTCATTCTACTTTTCTAGGTGTTCTAATTGTTTAATTAATCCATTATTTACTAATTAGTGGGTCTAATGCAAAAGTACTTGCAGCCTTTGGTTATTCACATAATTTTGTCTTATATAGTTTCTATTCGCAAAAGCCATCAAAGTTATTATCATAGCAAATATGCTGCATTCACTGGTGAGCTTGTTCACCCAATATTTTGCTGGAAATTTGCCCTATGGCCAGATTAGGTAAACATTTTTCCCCAGTGCCCCATGATGCTTTGTGAGGCAAGCGTGACATTACACAGTTGTAGCAGCCAAGTGCAGAACTTTCATGTATGATACTGTAAGGCTGTTGCAGAGCTGCTTTGAGAATGTGTGATGTGACCGCTCCAGCCTTCTGCCCTGCATTCATTAAAAAATGGAAAAAGTGCTGCCATAGGATATATAATACTGATTCCTGTGCAGTGCCACATGGCTAATTTGCATGTATGCTTAGCCCTGTACTAGATTCTACCATCCAAAACAAGCCTTAAAGAAACTCTTCTTTCCCCTTGAAAGAAAACACATGCAATTCTGTGAAATAATAATAACAACAAAAGATTTATTACTATTTACAAGATCTTTTTATTTTGTCCATGGAAGCAAAAGTGCAAAGCAACTGCATAGAGATCAGAAACAAAAAATTTATATAGCTGCATCTCATACCGCAACTTCAACCAATGAAATGAGCCACTTTCGTGCCACTGCTTTATCACACAGCTAATGCGTGCCCCAAGTTTGGAACTCTGTTAGCAAAATTACAAACTGCATACATGTTTTTTTTTTTTTTTTTTTACCTATTGCTAGTTTGTGGCCATTTACTGTGTTTTGTATGTAGTTATTGATCCATTTGCATCTTTTGCTGTCAGAGACACATGGTGCAGTGGTTAATACTGATGACTCATAGCTCATATTACATTTTTGGCCTTAATATTCAATCCAATATACTTGGCAGATACTTCCACTGCCCTCAATGACACACAAAACACCACTGCATCATTATAGGCTACTCAGAACTAGTTTAGTGTCTCCTTTTCTAATGATTTCAATGAATATTGCAGAATTTAGTGAAGTTTGCAAACATTTCTGTGATTTTGCCAATCTCACTGTGAAGCAAACTCTTTGTTTAACAATAAATACAAATCGGCTTGCTTGCTGTACTTCTTCATTCTGTGTCCTATATATTTACAACAAATATACCCAAAAGGGGTTAAACGGCACTTCCATAAAGGAGTACCTGAGTTAGAAGAATGGAGTAAGACAAAAACCAGCAAGTGGAGAAAAAAATAATTTTAAGAGAAGGGCACAGACAAATAAAAGTAAAGTTTTGTTACCTGGTCCAGAGACTGGTGGCTCTGGTTTATGAGACTTGACTGGATCGAGTCGGTCCTTTTCAAGTTGCTTCCTTGTGCTACGCTGCCGATCCTCACGGAACATTGGAAGAGCATGAGCTGAAAGAGTGAAAGACATAAAATATTTAATGTAATTTTTGACTTTAGCTGCCTGCAAAATGCAAATAAAAATAACTTGTTGTTTATAAATGCTCTGTGATGTGAAGGATGCATTAGAAGCAATTGATAACACCAATAACCAATAAGGTGGACCAATGACTGAAGAAGAGGCAGTGTTCTGGACAGGAAAAAAGAGATGTGATCTCATTTGCCATGTGAAATGGAAAGAGAAAGTTTGGTGATGCTCAAGGAAGATGCGGAGCTCAAATGTTCAACAACTGTGCTATAAACCTCATGTACCAGTGCCAGATGCTATGGCTGTGAGCATAGGTGTTACTTCGCTAGAAGGAAAAAGTGAGGCAGAAAGAAGTAGAGGTGGAAGTACTGTTCTCAGATCCAAGACAAGGGGGACAGATGCTTAATGGGACCCCCACAAGCTATTACTTCATTGTAATACACATTCACATGTACAGAATTTGAAAAATAAACCTCACCCTGTCCACAAAAATCATCTGCCCCCTCCCTTCCACCTGCTCTCCAATATTCCTTATATATTCATTTGAATATGTGGACTTTAAAGGGGAATGCCTGATCATTTAAGAAGTCTCCAAAAATTGCTCCAGAAGTTACTTTCTTCCACTTCAACCTGTTGAAAGTACAACCCCAAAAGAAAAACATCCTATTCATTGCATGGGCCACCTAAATGATCAGCTTGTCAAAGCCATCATTGTTTGTAATAAGTTAAAAGTAAAATACGAGTTAGTGTTCACACTTTATTGTCTGCCTATGGCAGTAAAAAAAATCAACTTGAAGAAACAATTTATGAATAACAAAAGAAGAAATATTTGAGTGAACAATGTAAAAAGTGAACATCGTAAACATCTGAGATAATAATGTATATTCAAATTGATAACCCAGTTCAATTCAAAAAGAATGTACTGTAGTTTCATGTAAAATTGTATTTTGCAATGATCATCGATAAAAGCCAAGTCTCTAAGAAAAGCAGAAATTAATCAATTGCAGGAATGTTTACACATGTGTGACTGTATACAGTACACCCCCAAAATTTGCCGGGGTTATGTTCCTAGAGCACCCGTGAATTGTGAAAAACCGCGACTTTTGGATGTGGTTAAAAAATGCCTTTTAAGCACCTATTTTTATAGTTTAAACCCTAAATATAGTATGCCCCCAAACCACTTTAATTTCATTGCAAACTCAGCTTAATACATTAATACATTACCTAAAAAATTACCTTAATACATTACCTAAAAGCACAATGTAAAGGTAAACCCGTATACTGTACAGTACTGTACTGCTATGTCTCCCGCGGTGCTAGAATGTAAAATACAGATGTTACCGCTATACGTTCTGTAATTCATTCAAGCACATTTTCTTTGGTATGCGCTGTTGTTTTCTTTGTTATAAGTAGAGTAAATACATAATAATTTCATTTAATTAAAATGCAGTAAAATGTACGGGTACTCATCAATGATGAATGATACTGATGATGATGATGAAGTAGCTGTGCAGTACGATGCAGAGGATTTAAAACTCCTCGGGTGGCACCTCTTCTTCAGGCACTTCAGGAGGAGTCATATCTTTGGACAGGTCTTCTTCTGGTGGGGTTTCGTGCTGGCTTTTCTTTATAGGTTTCAGGAACATTGTGATGGGAAGTTGCGACATTATCTCCTGTAGCGAACTGCTGGTACAATTTCCATGCTTTCTCACAGATGATGTTACTGTCCAAGGGGATGTTCTTCTTCCTGCAGTTGGTGATCCACAATGCCAAGGCAGATTCCATCCTGACGATATTTTTATTCCTTACGGTCATTACCTTTTTGGCACTATCACAGAAACTTACAGATATGGTACTCCAGATCGCTGCTTCATTCTTCTTTATGTAGCGTGCGGTGCTTTCATTAATGCCATAGTGGAGTGCTACTGCAGCATAACTTTTCAGTTCCCGGAGCAAATCCAGTAGTGTGTCCTGGAGTGTTTTAAACTTCTTCTGGCACTTAGGCTCAGTGCCAGAAGCTTTAGAAGGTGCAGGGCGATTCAGCGACATCTTGTGCGTTTAAGAATAACAAAATGAATACAACAACAAAATGGAAAACACGTGGACACTCAGCTGGAGTCACGTCACAGGGCAGCAATCAAGCAGCAGCAAGCAGAAATGAGTAATGCTCTCAGATTGGCTACTTTCACCATCCCAAACTGCGTTTCCCTCAGTGGTGGTAAACCGACTCACCTGGAGATGTGTTACAGGGCAGCAATCAATCAGCAGCAAGAAGAAATGAATAACGCTCTTGGATTGGTTACTTTCACCACTCCAACCTGCGTTTCCCTCAGCAGTTGCTTCCTGTTCTCTCTATAACACAGTATTGCCACAAAAAAGCCATAAAAAATTGTGGAGGATATTTGTGCTTTCTGCTAACAACAAAAAAAAAAAAATCCGCGAACGACTGAGTGCGCGAACCCTGAACTGTGACTTTGCGGGGGTCTACTGTATAGCACATTCAAGAGTAAGCAGCATTTTAATTAGCAAGATTTGAAACCATAATCTCAAGGTCTGAAGTCCTATGTGCAAAGCCTTAGCCACTATGTCACACTGCCTGCCAGTAACATTAAATATTGTATACAGAAAGTACTTAGTTACACAGTACCCCATATACATCCAATTAATGGATGGCGCTGTTTTATGAAATTTCCTGGTAACACAGCTTGTTATCTTATCTACTAAAGCTAATGTACATGAATGAGAAGTATCTGGGTGAAGACTTTACTTTCACAGTTATTTTCTTTTTGTTCTCTTCTTATATATAATACGCTACCGTGGCTGTCCATTTGTCTGTCCAGGATTTTAAATCATCTGTAGCTTGCAAACCGTTTGATCTATTGACCTGAAATTTGGTACACATATACTACGTGACATCTACTATCCATGTTCGGGGTAATGATTGATCTCCAAGGTTATTCCTCTTTATATTTTTATTTTATTGTAGAATCAACACTCGGCGGCAGCCAACAAGGCAGCTGTGCATACGGGCACCGTTCTCATCCCTACCACCTTTGCCATCACTTCACCTACCTCTTCATATCTTAAATCATTCTTGAGGCAGATTGAAGACTTAGGCCAGGTTTATACTTCATGTGGTGCGACACATGCTCCAGTGGACGCTCCTGCTACGCAAGTGTTTTACTGTTTACACTTGTGCGGGTACTTTACATAAATCTGGAAGAATCCACCAGGTGGCATGCGAGATATTATCACTATTCGGCTTCGTTGTGTTGTGAATTGCCTGGAACCCATTAAATCCTGAGGTCACCTTACTGCAATATCTCTGAAAATGATGTCTAATGATTAAATCTATCAATCTAAGGATGTGCCCATTCCAGCAAGCATTGGGCATGAGGCAGAAACAATCCCTAGACGGGACAACAGCTCATTGCAATGTGAATACAAGTATTCACACATACACTGGTGTCATTTTAGTGTAACCAAATCTGCATATCTTTGGAAGGAAACCGGAGCACACTGTGGAAACCCAGCAGGAAAACATGCAAACTCCAGGCAGGGAATACCTGTGAGACAGCAGCGCTACCGCTCCACCACTGTGTCACCCCCATGTGTGTAATTATTAACAGTATTCATTATTTAAATGAAATTAACAATTTACCTGTAAAATGTAGCATACATACTTTAATGCATTTCATCATGAAAGTGATATCAAGTATAAATCTAAGGATTCTAAATGTGCAGAGAGTTGGAATATCATACACTGTGTGAGGCGATTGCTGCTGTCAGGTCAGGAGGAAGCCCCAGAAAAAAAAGACGGCACAAAAGATGGTATGTGAGACTTTTAAAATGTTATCGTGTCATTAGGATTGGGAATATGCAACGCTTGAATAATAAAGTACCACGAATGCATCTGTAAGTCTGCATTTTTCTTCACCACATTGAACCATTCATCAAACATCAAAGCACGCACATCGATCCTGTAGGATCCTCAAAGCAGCTTTCTGTCATATGTAGATAGTAAACAGAGACTCTGACGTCACATTCCAACTTTTATCACACTGCGCCCCCCGACTTTTTGCTGGTACTGCAATTCACGCACTCATCGTGTTCATTTCTGAGGGGTGTTCAGAGGACGCGTCAAATGAACGCTGGGAACGCGTGGCAGCCAGGATGCGTGCACGAACGCGTTCTGAGCGTGAAGTATAAACGAGCCCTTAAGTGCCAGCTTAAGTGAAAAGTTAAGGAAAACATACTAAGTAATTGCAACACAAACACTGACATAATCAGTTTTAACGCGAAAAGATGCCGACGAAAGAAGAGAAGAAGCGGGCCGTTAGGGTGGAGAAAAGAAGAGCTGTTCAGCAAGCATCAAGCGCATCAACCTCTGAGCAAACGAATGCTAAATGTACATAGAAAAAGTATGAAAACTGTGAATGCTCAACTCAAGTGTATTCAATGCACGTTATCATGTAGAACGCCGTTACTGGTTACAAATATTCCATAAAAATGAGAACATCAAAAGAAGTCTTAATGAATTCAGTTTTTATATGTTTTTCATTTATTTGGGGGCAACATAGTGCCACAGTGGTAGCCACCACGAGATCAGGGTTCACTTCCCGGGCACTTAATTCATGGAGTTTCCTCCCACAGTCTAAAGACATGCAGGTTAGGTGATTTGGCAATCCTAAATTGACCCCAGTGTGTGGTTGGGGAATGTGTGTTTACTCTGTGATGGAATGACACCATATCCAGGGTTTGTTCCTGCCTTGCACCCAATACTAACTGGGATAGGCTCCAGCAGACCCCCACAACCCTGTTCAGGACTAAGCGGGTTAGAAAATTATTGATTGACATTTATTTGTAAAAGATTATACCTTTGTGTAAAATAATAAATAAATAATTAAAAGTTGGTATTGCCCATTAAGAAAAGAAACATTTATAAAACTAGGGGGCTTTGCCCCCTGCTCATTTTGCTCGCCAACCCCCGTGTTTGGTTTTCCAGATACACACTTTTAAGATTTTTTTTTTCTTTGAATTGTTGCTATTTCATTAGTTTCACTTTTATTTCAGAACTTCTGTAAAAACAATATTTGTAATCTTGCGAGTCCCAATATGCTGAATCTTTTTAATGAGGTCAGGATAGGTTTCTCTGTTTGGAATTTCAGCACAGACAAAACGATCTACATCATCAGCAGTTAATATTTTTTTTTTACAAAGTAAAAAAGTAAGTAGAGTTCTGCATTGGACTCCTGTCTGTAAAGTCGTGCTATTTTCCTCTCACAGTTCCAAAATTACATGGGGTTACCAAGGTGATACCCCAGCTTTTGTCTAGGTTTTTGTACAAGGGCTAGACAGAACGTTTTTGACTCCTGGGGTAAATTTAGCTTTTTAAATAAGCAGACAGATAAATATATATACATGAACAAAGTAACCAATAAATGCATGTGCGGTAAACTCCGTTTTTGAAATTCTCAAGATTCTTTATTTGTCACATGCATAGTTATACAGGACAACACGCAGTGAAATACATTCTGATCCACTTATCAAAAACTGTGCAAAGTTAGAAGAATATCAGTTAGATTAACAAAAAGTCATAGATTGAAAGATAACAGTATAGTAGAACATAATAAATAAGTAAAATTATGTGAATAAAGTAGAATTAAGTGTTAAGGTGCAATAGTTTAGTAATTATTGTGCAAAACCAAAGTTAGACTGGTGCATACCTAAATGAGGCAGTTTGTTTGTTTGCGCTAATGCGATCTTTACTTTCTTTTGTATATTTTCTAATTTTCCTACTTTCATATCCTTTAACTTTCTCCACATGTGTATCGCGCCTTTTTTTTTTTTTTTTTTTTTTTTTTTGAGCCTTTCTAATTTCACTGGTTTCATAGTCTCTAACCTGCTCTGCATGTGTTTAGCGCCGTTTGTAAATGTCTTTATGAAGTTCTACTTTCTTTTACTCATTGTCTTTTAATTATGAGCCGGATGGGATGTGCTTTTTTTTTCAATTCCACTTGTTCCGGGCTGATAGATTGTAAGTAGGGCGTGTCTTTGGTCTCGCGGGTCTTTAAAATGTCTTCCAAGAAGATCACGTATCGTAGACTTGCTTTTTGCTTTCCAGGACAGGATTTCTTTTTATAATAGATAGACAATACTTTCATTTTTACTTAAAAAATTACAAGAGTTATGATTAATGATTTCTCAAAGAAGAAATATCTGCATGCAATGAACGTTAGCACTAAACACTGAAATAGAAACTTGACAAAAGACTTTTCAGCTAAGTACAGCACAACTAAAATAAAAGCATGATTACAGTTGGTGATGTCAACAAGAGGCTAGTTAATAAAATGATTCCAAAGATATCTACACATGAAATTAGATCAGTATATCATGATCCTAAATCTACACAAGTTTACACTTCACAGAAAATAAAGTGACATATCCAGTGAAAACTCTTTCAAGGTTTATGCATTTAAAAAAATAAAATATATTTGTCAATATCGTACTTTTAAAAATTTAATGCACACTTCAAGGTTAAAACATTATTACAAAACTCATGTCAGTTGTATCACAATTTTGAACACTCTCTGTTTGTTTTGCTATTTAATGCTTTGTTAGCTTTGCCAATTGAGAACTGATATTTAGAAATTAAATGGTATTGTACCAATCACTTTAGAAACCCAAGATGAACACATGATGGTGAAATTAAATGTTTTTAGTGCAAAAAATGTAATTTCATTAGAAACCTTTTTTGGATTTGTACAGTACATGTCACCTTCAAAAAAAATGCAATTTTTCTTGTTCTTCATTTCATTATCGCTGGTTTAATGTTAATTTTCCAGGATTAGCCAGTTTAGTCAGTTTACTCCTAAACCCTTTTTTCTGGACTCTGTTTTTAGGTTCATTCTTTTAAAGTGAGACCCGCTTCCTCAACACAACACCTATCACCTCCATGCCCAGTCTTTTTCTTACCTCAACATTCATCTTCTTTTCACTGTGTGGCACTCCACATATCCACCAGGGGAGGTGTGTAGATAGATTAATTGAGGATAGTTAAACTAAGGAATGGGGTGTGGGCTAGACCACATTTATAACTTCACATTAAGTGTAAAAAAAAAACAAACAAAAAAAAACCACACGTGGTATAATAAAGGTTTTGCTCAGTGGCAGCATTCACAATCATACACTGCTGAATAAGGAAGTTGGACCCACTGCACATTCCTGGTCAGAGACAAGGAGACATAAGAAGTCTTCAAGGATAACCAATTTATTTGTTTTTGTTTTCCACCTTGTCCACATTATATGAAACCGGCAAAGGAATTTAATTCACCTTTACATACATATTACATTAAGTATGTGTGTAGTTTTCTGTGAAAGACAGGAAATGAACCTTTATAAATCAGTCAGTCAGCCATTGTCCAACCCGCTATATCCTAACACAGGATCACGGGGGTCTGCTGGGGCCAAACCTAGCCAGCACAGGGCACAAGGCAGGAACAAACCCCGGGCAGGGCACCAGCCCACCACAGGGCGCGCACACGCACACACACACACACACACACGCACACACACACCAAGCACACACTAGGGACAATTTAGGATCGCCAATGCACCTACCCTGCATGTCTTTGGACTGTGGGAGGAAACCCGCGCAGACACAGGAAGAACATACAAACTCCATGCAGGGAGGACCCGGGAAGCGAACCCAGGTCTCCTTACTGCAAGGCAGCAGCGTTACCACAGCGCCACCGTGCCACCCTCCTTTATAAATCATCATACACACAAATGAAACAGTACTAAACTAATAGCATTACAATGTAAATGGCAGCAATAGATCAGTAGCGTACTGTACTATTATTACTTGGAAGAAATGGCATCTTTAAATATTTAAGTACAATATTTAAAATATTAACATGTTGATTTGGAACTTAACAACTGACTCCACATTAATGTAAGAAAGAAAATAACTTCCAGGAGGGTCAGAGTGATGCTGATTGCTCTTTTTGTTTTATTGAATCGGAATGCCAACCTTTTTAACATGTGGTAAATTAGAAATTTAGAGCCCAAAGTTAAAGAAAGTAAGATATGTAATACATGAGAAATTGCTTGTATTAACACAAGGAGTACCAAACAAAACAGGTGAGTTTGAGTTGTATGTTGTTATTACCGAGCATGACAGAAACCTGTCTAAAGAGTTAAGATTTGAATGAGTATTTTACAGATGATAAACACATTTTTTAGGAACAATAAGTAAAATCAGAAGGGTGGGGTGCCATTTATGAAAAAAAATAACTAAAATGTACATTTTTTTCAAATGGATGCTGAGTCACAGCTTAGTGATGATGTCTGGAGTTCACTAGGAAATGCTTGGGACATATGACTGGGAGTGTGTTATAGCCCGGTCCTATTCAAAGCAGTGACATGTCATAGGAGTGACATAACAAAGGAGTGAAACCTCAGATATAAATTTCAAAAGAGTGACAACCAGAAAGAACAAATCCAGAGGGAAGAGAGGCTTGCAACTGTTGTCAGGAGAAATGGAACCGTCCCTCTCGATGAATATCTTCGTGAAATTGCGCACAATTTGCATTTCAGTTCAAGAAATGTAAATGACTATGAGGTGGAAGATAATTTCAGTGATGGAGAACAAGAATTGTAAACAAGTTTAAAATATATTAACAATTCAGTGGTTCTATTTTTTTAATAAAATCTTAATAATTTTAGTTTTTTTTTTTAAATAAAATTTTAATCATAATTTGTCACTCCATCATTATGTCACTTCAATAAAATGTCACTTCTTTAATACGGTATTTATGTCACTCCTTTGTTATGTCACTCCTATGATACAGACCTGTTATAGCCCCCTACTACAAACAATAGTTTAGATATGCACCTTTTTAATAATATTAAAAAGGCAAATTTAGAGGGGAATATTATAGTCATTGGGAATATTAATTATCCAAATATTAATCAGGCTAACCCTACAAATAGCAGAGTATATGAGACAGTTTTTACACAGTATGTCAAAATACTAACAAAGGG
This sequence comes from Erpetoichthys calabaricus, assembly GCF_900747795.2. Taxonomy (NCBI): domain Eukaryota; kingdom Metazoa; phylum Chordata; class Cladistia; order Polypteriformes; family Polypteridae; genus Erpetoichthys; species Erpetoichthys calabaricus. The sequence continues at coordinate 197,246,961 of NC_041398.2, read as the reverse complement.
GCAAGCTTGTCTGCATTTAATATTTTTTAATAACCCAAATAGAATTTGAGGGTAGAGGTGACACAACCATTAGGGTCTAGTGACCATAATGTAACAAATATAATATATTTTGACAGAGTGCATATACATAAACTAAACCTGTTAAGTTTAAGTTCAGTAGGCCAAATTTTGACAGATGTGGCAAAGTCTAAATGTGGTAAACTGAGTTAAGCTTTTAAGACAACAGAGGAACAGTGGAAAAGATTTAAAAATGTTTTACATCAAATACAGGTTAAGTTGACCCCAAACTTAAGAAGCAGTAAAAAAAAATACAGAAAACTCTGCATTGGGTAACTAAAAAGATTAAAAAGACTCTGCTAAAAAAAAAAAAAAAAAAAAGGTGATACCTTCAGCACTAACCATATGACGCATGACAGCATGAGAGGAACTATTAAAAAGGATATGAGGAAAGCTAAAAGGCAGTAAGAGAGAAATATTGAAGAATAGGTGAGGGACAATGCAAAGAGATTCTTTCAGTACTTTGGCAATAAAAGAATGTTCAAGGAGGAGGTAAAGTATATTAGTAACATTAAGCATGAATTGAAATATACTGTCTTAAACAGGGGTAGAATGGTGGTCCATGTATGTTACTAATCATGAAAAGTATTTTATATTGACAGTGGTTACTTTTGCATGCAACCATTTTTATGTACTGTAGTTCAGTTAATTTACCTAAAGAAAACTGTAACTAAAATGATAGAAAAAATATGAATTTAAAAAACAAATAATATATGGCTGTAAAAACAAAACTATGAGCTGAGTGTAAAGAAAAAAAAACTGAAATAAAACTAAAATGGGCGTAAAGAAAAATATGATCTTTCTTTTTATTAAACAAGCTAATTTTCAGGAGGTTACTCTTCAAACATTCATAACCAGTAAGGTTTCATAAATGGATAAATAAATTGTTCATGAAAAAAGTTTAAATGAATATGCAGCTCTAACAAGCACATTTTCTAAGTGTGTTCTGTAATATGTAAATAAATCAAATTTTACATATAAACAGATTATTTCATTGTGTAACAGTAAGTGCTTAAAAGGGAATAGTACTACGCTGACTGTATCTCCATTTTCATTAACTGCATATGCATTAAATGGCTATGTATCCTAGCAACGGTAAAGGTTGTCAGCTAGCTACAAAGAGCATGTTCCTGAACATGTTGAAGCAGGAATCCCTGGACACTTAGAATATGGCATAAACAGTAGCAACTACAAGTGCAGAATCAATTTATACAGTTGGGATTGTTTAACTGAGAGACAGAGACAAAACCCTAGGAATTTAAAAATACATTTAAACCACTTTCAAAAAGATGTAAATATATTGATGTTGATGACTGTAACATGCTGAAAAAACAACTAACCTAACCAAAAAGGTAAAATGACAGGCAACTTTGGTCAAGAAATGTTTACTTCAGATTTGCAGAAAGCTGCTGTCTGTTCACCTCAGTTGATCAAAATCAAAGAGACTGAATAATTTCAGCCATTCATTGAAAAAGGAATGTCTAGCACAGTGGTTTTCATTCTCAGTCCATCGAAACCCCTTTTTCTATAGGTTTGGTTCTAGCCAGTTTCTTGTACAAACCAGTTTCATGGCCATTAACTCATTTTACCTTTAATTAATTGTTTTTTTTTTCTTCCTTTTTTCTTGTCTTATTCTGCATTTAGAAAGGAGTAGTATTGTGAGATTTACACTCATAAGGAATTTAGAAATATCCATTTCTATGTGATAAAAGTTTTAAGTTCCTAACACTGTTTTGTCATTTCCTAAAGTACTGAATCCAAAGTAAACAGGCTGCTCCTTGAACAGGAGGACAATACTACAGTGCAAGTGAGACATATTTTATGAATATTCATAAGATAAAAATCTTCATTAAATAACCCAAATTTAACCTAAAAAAAAAAACTAAACCTAAATTGCTCACATTAAAAATAATTGGGTGGTCACAAATAATAAATCTAAAATAGAAATGGTCAAAACTTTATCAAACTATACTGAAAATAAATTGCTAAGTAAACATAGTGTACATAGAAAAAACTGCTTTTAAAAATTTGAACTAAAATACAGTAACTTTTTTCTATATACACTATGATGTACAATCAGTAGATAGTTCAGCTGAACATTACTTATAGCTTCATGTTTCAAGTGACTGGAAATTTCAAGATGTCACTTTTGCCAGACTATCATGCAAAATACTATTAGAAATTAAGTATTACATGCTGCTATGACAGTATATCAAAGAATAATATATTTCACTGACATAGTAGACTGACTGCATTGGTGCACACTGCTCCAATGAAGCATTAAACTGAGTAATGTGTAATAAAACTAACCGACATCATTAACTGAGACTTGCTGGAGCCATTCTTCAAAATTTCCATTAGTGCTACAGATAGCATCAAGGTATACTTTTATTTTTAAAAAGCATCCGCTTTACATTCAAAACCTGCTTGTAGAAAGCAAGGATGATCACAATCAAACACCTGTGTCTTTATTTTTCTTTTGGGATCACAAAGCAAGAGACCTGTAATTTTCCATAAATGTAGCCTGTGGTTTTCAGTGTTAATTGTTCAGCAGAGTAGTGTTGGATAGTGTTTGTTAGGATCTGTCAATAAAGCACTTACATGGTACATTAAGCAAAAAGGTTACCAGGGACACAATTTTTGCATCTAATCTATTATGGGGCACTGACAAAGTTTTCCACTACATGATCTAAGGAACTGTCTTAATTTAACTTTAAACTATGCATCAAACTCTAACAGAATAAACATACTCTATTATATAAAAATATTCACTGCTTGCTCCATAATTTTATAAAATATGGTGTAATGGGCAACACACATTATTTCAAATCTTCAAAACCATGAAGTCCATTAAGGTAAAAAAACACAACATTCCACAATGCCTTACAACTATATGACTATAGTACAGTTATTACATGTACTTTTTTTTTTTTGCTTGCTACAAAACTTGATCAGTATAGCTAAGTCAGTTAGAGAATGATCCAATAATCTTGTGGATTAAAGCCTTTAGGAAACAGCCTTAAAATTTTGCAATAGCAACAAACTTGCATGATAAGACCTTAAAATTCTTACCTACTCATGTAACATTATATAATGCACCTTATAATACTTTGACTAATGTTTTTCACTGAGCGTGCAGTTATGCATTAATAGAATACATTTTTGATATTAATTAATTTCAAAGGTGTGTTTAATGTAACAACAGACTATTTATTTAGTCTTTTTTAATTTAGTCTGCTCTGAACGCTGGGAACACATGGTAGCCATGATGCGTGTGCGTATGCATTTTGAGAGTGAAGTATAAACCGGTCTTACTGTTCCCATATGACATAAGAAGGTAATGAGGGCTGGGTACTACTAATCATAACACTTCATCTTCAGCTAATTAAGAGTTATCACTTCCACATAAAATTACCTTTCAGTTTACTTGAAAGTAGCAATATCAGATTGTAAACTAGTGATTTTTTTGACAGGTTAAACTGAAAAGACTACTCTTGTTCCAATTTTTCTTATGTGTTTATTTGAGTCAAATGCGCTGCATTGAAAATTAGATTTTATAGACAAACCAGTATTATAAGTCAAGCTAAGTATAATTCTCTTTTCTAGTACTTGAATGCCAAGCTGCTGTAGGCAAACCATGTTCACCCAAATAATATTATCGATTTCTCTCACAATTAATGCCTGCAGCAACTATAGTGTAAGTTATCCATCCATCCATCCATTGTCTCCCGCTTATCCGAGGTCGGGTCGCGGGGGCAGCAGCTTGAGCAGAGATGCCCAGACTTCCCTCTCCCCGGCCACTTCTTCTAGCTCTTCCGGGAGAATCCCAAGGCGTTCCCAGGCCAGTCGAGAGACATAGTCCCTCCACCGTGTCCTGGGTCTTCCCCGGGGCCTCCTCCCAGTTGGACGTGCCCGGAACACCTCACCAGGGAGGCGTCCAGGAGGCATCCTGATCAGATGCCCGAGCCACCTCATCTGACTCCTCTCGATGCGGAGGAGCAGCGGCTCTACTCTGAGCCCCTCCCGGATGACTGAGCTTCTCACCCTATCTTTAAGGGAAAGCCCAGACACCCTGCGGAGGAAACTCATTTCAGCCGCTTGTATTCGCGATCTCGTTCTTTCGGTCACTACCCATAGCTCATGACCATAGGTGAGGGTAGGAACATAGATCGACTGGTAAATTGAGAGCTTCGCCTTGCGGCTCAGCTCCTTTTTCACCACGACAGACCGATGCAATGCCCGCATTACTGCGGATGCCGCACCGATCCGCCTGTCGATCTCACGCTCCATTCTTCCCTCACTCGTGAACAAGACCCCGAGATACTTGAACTCCTCCACTTGGGGCAGGATCTCGCTACCAACCCTGAGAGGGCACTCCACCCTTTTCCGGCTGAGGACCATGGTCTCGGATTTGGAGGTGCTGATTCTCATCCCAGCCGCTTCACACTCGGCTGCGAACCGATCCAGAGAGAGCTGAAGATCACGGCCTGATGAAGCAAACAGGACAACATCATCTGCAAAAAGCAGTGACCCAATCCTGAGCCCACCAAACCGGACCCCCTCAACACCCTGGCTGCGCCTAGAAATTCTGTCCATAAAAGTTATGAACAGAATCGGTGACAAAGGGCAGCCCTGGCGGAGTCCAACTCTCACTGGAAACGGGTTCGACTTACTGCCGGCAATGCGGACCAAGCTCTGGCACCGATCGTACAGGGACTGAACAGCCCTTATCAGGGGGGCCGGTACCCCATACTCTCGGAGTACCCCCCACAGGATTCCCCGAGGGACACGGTCGAATGCCTTTTCTAAGTCCACAAAACACATGTAGACTGGTTGGGCAAACTCCCATGCACCCTCCAGGACCCTGTTAAGGGTATAGAGCTGGTCCACTGTTCCGCGACCAGGACGAAAACCACACTGTTCCTCCTGAATCCGAGGCTCGACTATCCGACGGACCCTCCTCTCCAGGACCCCTGAATAGACTTTTCCAGGGAGGCTGAGGAGTGTGATCCCTCTGTAGTTGGAACACACCCTCCGATCCCCCTTCTTAAAGAGGGGGGACCACCACCCCGGTCTGCCAATCCAGAGGCACTGTCCCTGATGTCCATGCGATGTTGTAGAGGCGTGTCAGCCAAGACAGTCCTACAACATCCAGAGCCTTGAGGAACTCCGGGCGTATCTCATCCACCCCCGGGGCCCTGCCACCAAGGAGTTTTTTGACCACCTCGGTGACCTCAGTCCCAGAGATGGGGGAGCCCACCTCTGAGTCCCCAGGCTCTGCTTCCTCATTGGAAGGCATGTTAATGGGATTGAGGAGGTCTTCGAAGTATTCCCCCCACCGACCCACAACGTCCCGAGTCGAGGTCAGCAGCGCACCATCCCCACCATATACAGTGTTGACACTGCACTGCTTCCCCTTCCTGAGACGCCGGATGGTGGACCAGAATCTCCTCGAAGCCGTCCGAAAGTCATTCTCCATGGCCTCCCCAAACTCCTCCCACGCCCGAGTTTTTGCCTCAGCAACCACCAAAGCCACATTCCGCTTGGCCTGCCGGTACCTATCAGCTGCCTCCGGGGTCCCACAGGACAAAAGGGTCCCGTAGGACTCCTTCTTCACCACCGGTGTCCACCAGCGGGTTCGGGGATTGCCGCCACGACAGGCACCGACCACCTTACGGCCACAGCTCCGGTCAGCTGCCTCAACAATAGAGGCACGGAACATGGCCCATTCGGACTCAATGTCCTCCACCTCCCTCGGGATGTGGTCGAAGTTCTGCCGGAGGTGGGAGTTGAAGCTACTTCTGACAGGGGGCTCTGCCAGACGTTCCCAGCAGACCCTCACAACACGTTTGGGCCTACCACGCCTGACCGGCATCCTCCCCCACCATCGAAGCCAACTCACCACCAGGTGGTGATCAGTTGACAGCTCCGCCCCTCTCTTCACCCGAGTGTCCAAGACATGTGGCCGCAAGTCCGACGACACGACCACAAAGTCGATCATCGAACTGAGGCCTAGGGTGTCCTGGTGCCAAGTGCACATATGAACACCCCTATGCTTGAACATGGTGTTCGTTATGGACAATCCGTGACGAGCACAGAAGTCCAATAACAAAACACCGCTCGGGTTCAGATCAGGGGGGCCATTCCTCCCAATCACGCCCTTCCAGGTCTCACTGTCATTGCCCACGTGAGCATTGAAGTCTCCCAGCAGAACGAGGGAGTCCCCAGAAGGTATGCCCTCTAGCACCCCCTCCAGGGACTCCAAAAAGGGTGGGTACTCCGAACTGCTGTTCGGTGCATACGCACAAACAACAGTTAGGACCCGTCCCCCCACCCGAAGGCGAAGGGAGGCTACCCTCTCGTCCACCGGGGTAAACCCCAATGTACAGGCTCCAAGTTGGGGGGCAATAAGTATACCCACACCTGCTCTGCGCCTATCACCGGGGGCAACTCCAGAGTGGTAGAGAGTCCAGCCCCTCTCAAGGAGATTGGTTCCAGAGTCCAAGCTGTGCGTCGAGGTGAGTCCGACTATATCTAGCCGGAACCTCTCAACTTCAACTTTGTAAGTTATGTTCTACTTCATTAACATGACTGATACATTAAACCCATGTTGGCATAACTGTGCCTTTAAAAATGGGCAGTGTCTAATTATTTATTATAACTACAAGATATTACAATCATTTTAAAATTTCATTGCATTTAAAATATGTTCATTTTAAGTAGAACCTTGCAAATGGAAATGTAAATTTATCAATTTCATTCCAATAATTCACCATACGTTCTTGAAATCACATAACCTTGTCAAAAGCATAAGGAAGCAGAATGTAAAGCTCTTTCATTTTTAAAGTAAATTACTTTAGTTTAATGAATAAGTAAGACCAATGGTGATATCCTCATCGATGTAGTCTATGGTAATAAAAACAGAATGCTTACTGTGAATCAGTTTATCTGATAAAAGGGTCCTTGGAATTAATGGATGGATGGTAACATTGCTGCACTGAACATACTGTATAGTTGTTAAGCAAATATAATACTGTTGTTCCAAAGCAAATATAGCACTGTTGTTCCAATATGCTGTAAATGGCTAACTAAAGGTTCAAAACCTTTGATAAGGCATTCAGTGTCATATGCTTTTCCATCAATTTCTGCAGCAGTAAAACATTCAGTGTGCTAATATTCATGTTTGAAATAAAGAACATAAACCAATAGGTATCTTCTGTCTGTCCACAAGCAGTGAAATAATCTTTGTATACTCCTACTGTATGTAACTTTTCGGGATGAGTATTTACTTTTAATCAAATACCTGCTCAATATCCACTACCTTCACTTCACCTAATTTTCTCATCGTCCACTCAATATTCTAAGTTGCAATCTTTTTACTATCTCTTTCTCTCTCTCCATCATACATATTACCCAATAGCTTTCCTTCATTTGTCTTGCTGACAAACCAACATAATCAGAATTCACTTTACTGCCTAGGTACATTACTGTGTACTAGGAATTTGTCTTGATAGTATTGGTGCAACATACAAGGTCAACACAGAATTTAAAACATAAATATAAGAAAATATAAAATGATAAAATAAGATGCAGAATACAAGGTCAATACAAAAAAATAAAAAGACAGTAGGATTAAAATGTCCAGGAAGTCCAGTGTGCAGGTACAGTATACATAATGTAGACACTGCGTAGAAGTTCAGACCTAGGGTGAGTCGGATCAACATCTTTGTGGCCCACCTTGACAAATACAGGACTTGAATGTGATTTTTCCACAGTCTCTGAGGATGCACTGTAGATTGGCCTTAGTCTGAACAGAGGCACCACTGATCTAGACAGTTATATAGATGAGGTCAGAATGGACTAGATGATGAGTGTGTAGAATTAGACCAATATTGCCTGAGGAAAACTGAATTTCCTCTGAGGCAAAAATAGCATTCTCTTTTGGGCTTCCTTTATAATACATGTGATGTTATTGTCCCTCTTAAGGTTTTGTGAGAGCACAGTGCCCAGAAACTTAGATGTCGGTCATCCCAACAGCTGAGCCATTAATAGCAAGTGATAAGCGAGCAAGTGACCGTTTCCTGAAATCTATGATCACCTCCTGAGGTTTTTGAATGTTAAGGCCCAAATTATTATGGCTGTACCACAATGTCAGATTTTCCATCTTTTGTCTGTATATGGACTCATCATTACTTGAAATGAGACCTGTCATCTGCAAATTTATGAACTGCATCAGGTCTACTATTACATAGTTTTTTTTCCTTGCTTGCAGTATGGCCTGCTATTTCAACATTTCGTTTGGCATTAGGTGTGGGAGCCAATGAATTAATATGGGCCTATGGATTTTAGCTCTTTAAGTATTTCTCCAACAGGTTTTCTTGTATGAGAAAGCCTAAGTTTTCGTTCCTGGGATTAGAATAAGTTCATCATCCCTCTTACATGCATGTTGTAAATGATGCCTAGAGGAGGTTGGCTTCAGGAAGGGCATCCAGCTTTCTATTCCAATACTACATTAATAGTGGGATACACCTGGATGTATTACAATGACCAAAATCTGCATGAAATGAATGAAGTTTTATTGCATGAGGTTATTTTCTTAGAAGAATTCATTACTATTATCAATATACAGGTCTCTAAAGACTTGAATGAATACCCTGCATATTAATAGCATAATACTACAAAACAAGAGAAAAACACATTATTAGAGAACAAGAATTAGAACCTAGACCAACATTTATCATTACATGGATACCACACTATGACAGTTTGTGTTGGGAAACGTACAGAAGAGGTAGTTATTTTTAAACTGCATACTTCTCATTACACAGGATCAGGTCAAAATTCACATTTATAAATTAAACAGTTAAAATTAATACAGACTAATACACAAAATTAGGGTCTACTCATCTAGACATTTAAACTGAATTAAAGCTTAAGTTTATTTCACTTACCTACACCAAATCGTGTATATTTTCAACTTGAAAAAAATGGTTGTTGAAAAAAAAAAAAAATATATATACAGTAGATCCCCGCGAAGTCGCAGTTCAGGGTTCGCAGACTCAGTAGTTCACGGATTTTTCCTTAGAACCTAACTATTAATTGTTAGTGGAAAGCACAAATATCTTCCGCAATTTTTTATGGCTTTTTTCGTGGCAATACTGTGCTGTAGAGAGAACAGGAAGCAACCGCTGAGGGAAACGTGGGTAGGGATGGTGAAAGTAGCCAATCCGAGAGCGTTATTCATTTCTCCTTGCTACTGATTGACTGCTGCCCTGTGACACGTCTCCAGCTGAGTGGGTTTACCACCGCTGAGGGAAATGCGGTTTGGGATGGTGAAAGTAGCCAATCCGAGAGCGTTACTCATTTCTCCTTGCTGCTGATTGACTGCTGCCCTATGACGCATCTCCAGCTGAATGTCCTTGTGTTTTCCACTTTGTTATTGTATTCATTTTGTTATTCTTAATATGCACAACATGTCGCCGAAACGCCCTGCACCTTCTAAGGCTTCTGGCACTAAGCCTAAGCGCCAGAAGAAGTTTAAAAAACTCCAGGAGAAGGTTGAACTACTGGATTTGCTCCGGTAACTAAAAAGTTATGCTGCAGTAGCACGCCACTATGGCATTAATGGAAGCACCGCACGCTACATAAAGAAGAATGAAGCAGCGATCTGGAGTACCATATCTGTAAGTTTCTGTGATAGTGCCAAAAAGGTAATGACCGTAAGGAATAAAAATATCGTCAGGATGGAATCTGCCTTGGCATTGTGGATCACCGACTGCAGGAAGAAGAACATCCCCTTGGACGGTAACATCATCCGTGAGAAAGCAAGGAAATTGTACCAGCAGTTCGCTACAGGAGATAATGTCGCAACTTCCCATCACAATGTTCCTGAAACCTATACAGAAAAACCAGCACGAAACCCCACCTGAAGAAGACCCGTCCAAAGATACGACTTCTCCTGAATTGCCTGAAGAAGAGGTGCCACCCGAGGAGTTTTAAATCCTCTGTATCGTACTGCACAGCTAGTTCATCATTATCATCATAAATATAATTCATCATTGGTGAGTACACGTACATTTTACTGTATTTTAATTAAATTATTATGTATTTACTCTACTTATAACAAAGAAAACGACAGTGCATACCAAAGAAAATGCACTTGAATGAATTACAGTATGTATAGCGGTAACATCGGTATTTTACATTCTAGCACCGCGGGAGACATTGCAGTACAGTACTGTACAGTATATGGGTTTACCTTTACATTCTGTTTTTAGGTAATGTATTAACGTAATTTTTTAGGTAATGCATTAATGTATTAAGCTGAGTTTGCAACGAAATTAAAGTGCTTTGGGGGCATACTGTATTTAGTGTTTAAACTATAAAAATATGCATTTAAAAGGCATTTTTTAACCACATCCAAAAGGCACGGTTTTTCACAATTCACGGGTGCTCTAGGAACATAACCCCCACGAATTTTGGAGGTGTACTATATATATATATATATATATATATATATATATATATATATATATATATATTTATATAAACACATATCATCACAAATTACCGTAACAATTTCAAAAAGAATAGTTCATGTTGTTTAAATTATCTGCATATTGTTGGAACATAAATTAAGTTGTATCTTAAAACATATTCAACAAGGAGATTCTGAAAGAATTCTTTGATAAACAACCTGAAAAGAGTAGACTGCGTGAAAGCTTTAACAAAATGAAAGTTTCTTCTAATGTCCTTTGGAGCACAGTCATATTTATCATGGTTAAATGGAAAGTCTATCAACACAAAATCATAATTTTGGCAAAGCTGTCATTTAAAATTTAGTTGCTGTTATTCACATAAATTGGTACTGAAGGTCACTATGAGGTATAAAATACTTTTAAAGAAGAAAATGACTATGTGACACATAATGGGGAAAATGTTGGTAGCTCAACAATTTGAAGAGTGATGGTATATCTCATAATTTTTGCAAGCAAATATACACCACATATATATTGGAGAAAGTATCAAGGTGAAAATCTCTTGCTACAGGGTAAAGCATAATGTGTGGCATAAACAACTCCAGGCATTTATAACCAGATAACAATTCCTAAAGTAAAGCTATTACATGTAGCTGGGAGTCGTGCAATCATTTTCAGTTATATGGACTGATTACATGAATTCATCATATTATAGAATCTGTCTTCTATAGTTTGTCATTATTTCTTGAGAATGAAAGCATTTAAATCAAGTTAAAATAGTTTTAATTAAATTCAAGATTTAAAGAAAAATTACTTCAAAACTGGAGACAGATACAGTAACTTCCAATGTTACATATTGTATACTAGATGGAATTTAAAAGATAGACTCCTAACTAATGGCATTACTTACAGTCTGCTAGGCAGAGGATAATAGCATTATATAATAAGGGTACCATGACCTCATGGAAAGGCCACAGGAAAATGATCTACAACATGAATGGCTTTTGTTTGGAATTTTTGCTACTATTAGATCTGAATAATTGAAATCTATCCTTTTGAAATATGAAAGGAACAGTGCTAATTGGGAAGCATTTGATTTTTGTCTAATGATTTCTTTTCAAGTTAATAATGTAAATGAGGTAACATGACACTAAAAAGAAGAAAAGCCTACAGAAAGCTAAATGAAGGGTTATCATGATGTGTCAGAAGCACAGATCTACTTACGTGTGATGATGTAATCTTGAGTCAGAGCCTCTGCTTGTTTCTCTTTTCGCTTGCTCTTTACAACACACAACTTTGCTCCTCTGTAGCATGAAAAAATAAATTTACAAAATATGCTGAGTAGTTCTAAAAACATGAATTTAAGTTTTAAGAAATTGAGGGAATCTAAGAAAAATGTTTATGAAGATGCAGAGATTAACATGCTCTTAAAAGTTCTGTTTAAGACATTTAAAGAGGGTAGCAGAAACTTTGAAATAAAAGTATTATAGAAGAAAGTAATTACCTTTGACTTTTAACAGGATCATAATATACTTTAGCAAGTCCATTTCCAGTCCCAACCATGATTTGGTTTAGTTTTGGATGCCATAAACAACGAACAACACTCTGTTAAAGATGAAAATGATAATGCTTTTCATTGTGTACACATTTAAGATAGACAACATTTGCATTTAAATTCCCAAAAAATGTATACGGTAACAAAAGCAAATCATAGGCAGAGTATGGCATTTACTCAGTATTGTATTGCTATATAAAATAATATTCCTGTAGGGCTAGGGGTTCATCAGATTAGTTAGAGAAAACTGTCGACAGACACATGCACATAGTAACTCTGATACAGTATCAGCCTTAATGAAATACTGCTTCTTTTTTTAAGAAAAAACTTCATATTGACAAAAAAAACTTTCATTGGCAATCAACATCCTTATTTCTCCCACCTTGATGCATTTGCATAAAAATGAAGAAATCCTTCATGTTAAATATGGTCATTGGCTTCTCCCTTAGGCTATCATTCATTAACATCTTATGCATGGGGTGAAAGAGAATGTCGGAAAGGTTAATCATTTGGACCTATGCCAGCCATAAATGTTTACAGATGACAACATAACACATCTTTGTACAATTATTTTGTACTGTCTATTTTAGAAGCCAACTTTTATTACTTCCTTTATGAAAAGAATGAACAGTTTGTAACATTTTTCTACAGCTGTCTTATATATCAACTAATAAGAATAAAATGTTAATATATAAATAGAAAAGCTATTTTGACAAGAAACCTTCTATCAAGTACAGGACCTGATCTTTTTACACAATTCAATCAAATCAACCACTTTGTTGCACACAGGCAGGAGGTTGTAATGTCACCTTTTCTTACAATTCCAAGTTGCTAAAAATTGTCATACTATATTTATTGAATTCTGGAGTATGCTCAACAGGCACTCAGTTTATGATGGTAGTCTTAGGAAGTGAATAACTTCAGTGATGATTATATTAAAAGACTTTTCAAATTTTAATGCACTTCATATCTGAATGCACTTAATTTCCTTCAGGACAAACATATGTAAGAATAAAAGTATGGAATACTTAAAGCAAATTAAAATTATTGGGATATAGGGTGCAATGAAACAATGAAGGAGCTAAATCTTATTAGTCTATGCAATCAAGGTTAAGAGGTGACATGGTAGATTAGCCAAAAATTAGAAAGGGAATCAGTATAATAGGTGCCAAGCAGTTCTTCATTCAGACTTTTCAGATTTTTTTTATGTTTATCAAGTTGTTACGATGTTGAGAGAAATTCATTGCTATCTAAGGTAGCATTTGCTGCCATTGAATTTTTGAGTCAAAATCTGTTTGTAATTCTACTTTAAAAGTTGTAGAAACAAGAAGTTCCACACTCAATTTCTGCAAAATAACTTAACAGTTGCCCATGGTATTCTTATACAGTCCTCATTTTATTTGAGATACAAGGATAAAGACAAACATTCCTGGAATTAAAATAAAAAAATCATTAAACAATTTACATTAATTTCATTTTAGTCACCATCAAAACACTCCCCTTGAGATGCAATGCACTTGTCCCACAATCTCAAGGGGAGCTATATTACTGTAAACACTTCCTGCGTTTTTTTCCTGAATTTCTTTCACAGAAATCAATCTTCTTCCCTTCAGTCTTATTTTTAATTTTGAGAACAAAAAGAAGTCATAGGGAACAAGATTTGGCGATTTCAAGAGGTGCAAAACAACAATCATATTGTTTTTGGTCAAAAACTCTTTGACTGACAATGTAGTGTGTGCAGGTAAGCTGTCATGGTGCTGAGGATGTGTGCAGGTGCACTGCCATGTTGCAAAATGCAGTTTTCCATGTGCCACTGATCTGGACATTTTTTTTCCTCAGGCTTTTCCTCAGTGTAATGCTTCTGTAAAGCCTCTTCAAAGGGTACAACATATTTGTCGAAAAATGTGACAAATATTGTCTTGATGTTCAATATGACCTGATGTGAACTCAAGCGCACAATTGTAGAATAAATGTCAGAAATAGGTACTTGATCAAATAAGCACAATGTCACTCACCTGATTGACAAGACTTTAGGCATACGATATCAAGCGTAATGGTTAATATAACTACAGACTACTCCTGTGCTATTAACCGTTTCCTGGAATGAGGGTAATCATGTAAATTACTATACCATCTCTTAGTATCTACTTTGGAAATCTTTTTGCAAATTAAAAACAATTAAGCGTTCAAAATCTCTTATGTTTGCGTGTCTTGTCAAAGTTTCTGACAATGCCTTCTCCAGGAGACTCCACACAGACTGATCATGACAGAATTTTCCTTCAGGAAAATCACTGATGATAAAGCCACCATCTCAAAAAGCTGGCACTGTTTTTAACTACTAGGTTTCTGAGGAAACAAGTTATATATAGGGTGGTCCAGATCTAACTATGCTATTATTGCATTGCATTGCATTAGAAGTTGCAAAGTTAGATCTGGACCACCCTGTAGCTAAATCTGTTAAAGGATGTTCCTGTTTTTGTGAAATTGAAGATTTACTGTAATCAATGTAGAGCCCCATAACTCATATTTCTATAAAAAAGTAAACCAGGGTCAATACCCCTCAGAATACTGTTGTTTATGTCTATCAAAATAACGTCCAAATGTTTCAACCTCATTAGTCTTATACAACACAACCTTCAGAATGTAGAAGGGAGGACAAATTGTTTCACGAATTACTCTGTATAATTAAAACTGTTTTCATTATAAGAGTGTCCGAGATTTTGTTTCTCAAGTTTTCACATGCAGAGAGACTCCCCTTTCTTCCTCCCTTCCCTCTTTTCTCAAGATTTTAAGGAAGGGTGGCTCATGTGCAGATGATGTCTGCCAAGCTTTTTCTGTGCTCTGTTCACATCCCTGAAGATATTACTTTGATAAGAAAACATAACGATCCCTGGGATTTTATTGGCATGCTAAAATGCTGCTTTTCTCTCCTTTGTGCCTTCTTCTCAGATAGCTGTTTAACCACTGCATTTAGTGCAACCACCAATAATATGTTTCAATTAAAAATTAGGCAACCTTAAGTGAACAACTCATCAGTGCTTCTCAAATATGGTCATGTATCTTCTGTGCTGAAATGTTACTCTGTTAATCATTTTATCCTCCAAAATACTTCCTTGCTTTATTTAAACTTTTCATAGTTTTCATGTTCAAATATGTGTATACTTTAATTTGTTTTTTATTACTTCTTGTCATAAGCATTAGTTGCCTAGGCTTAGTTTTTCAGAAGCAGACGAAAGAGCCCATGGAGGCTATCATCATCCATAAAACAGAAAAAAATGTTCATAACACTCATAAAGCACACATAACACTACCTGACGCTCACTTGACAAAATAAGAATGGATCTTATGAAAAGAAAATTTCTCTCAGTTCTACTGCTGGGTAGTGTTTAGTTCAGCTAATTCAATGCACTCTTCATGTGAGCAATGTACTGTATGTGGCATGCAATGTTCACATGAGAGTAATTCGTCAGGATTCAAAACCACTCTGAAATCTAAAACATCAGACTCCACAACAAAATTTTTGTTCTTCTGATTTACACGTGTAATATACAAATCTGGATCAATGTTTGACTTGATATAGTTCATAGGATGTTTCAGGATTGATTAATTGTAGCACTTCAGAATGGAAAGTGTCTGAAGCGATCCACAGTTTTTCAGATTGACCACTATGCTGTGTGCTGTCCCAGGTTTTGCAGACAGCTTTACACTCATCTTCAAATTGGTTTAATCCAATTACATATATACAAGGGAGTTTGATTAATTTCAATAGAATATCTGTTTCTAATAGTTACTTAGTCTTTTATCCCCTTTAAGTTAACAGAAGTAGAAATTTCTTAGCTATTTTTGTAAAAAAACAGAGTGTTTTAAGTCAGTTTGAAAATATTCTCACTGCTAGCATGGAGTGTTAAATTAGTTTACAAATAGAACATTGTCATACACTTTTCTATCCGTTTTGATCATTTCCTAATCTTTCTACAAACTTTAAAGTACATATGAACATTTGAAAGCATGACTGTATGACCAAACTTGAGAGAAATGAAACAAGATAAGTAAGCCTTAAACAGAACGTTCTTCAAGCAATAATTTTGTTTTTCTTTGTAATATCATTTTTTTCATTATTTTTGTGAGAACTATTTGCTTTCTATTTTACTAAAACATTTTAAAAAGAAGATATTTGGATTGTGGAATTACTTGATCAGGCATTACACTATTGGCTGAATTGTTCCATCAGGTACTGTAAGTGAAAAACTGCCGATTTTGGACAAATGCAGCTACAGTTTTTTGTCAGAAAATGGCCATCGGAGGACTTTTAACTGGAAACTACCATCTGAAGACTTGTACTCAGAAATATGTCAACAAAAGAACAAGAAATGAGTTAATGAGGTACTGTGCTCTTCTCTTCTATTTATGCATGATTGCAACTGAAAGTCAAAGACGCCGTTTTGCATTGAGTGATTATGCAGGTTTCCTTACCAGTTTAGATGCTGCAATGTTTAACAATGATGCCCCTCCTCGAACCACCACCTTATCGTGGTGGAGGAGTTTGCGTGTCCCAATGATCCTAGGAGCTCTATTGTCTGGGGCTTTATGCCCCTGGTAGGGCCACCCAAAGCAAACTGGTCCTAGGTGAGGGATGAGACAAAGCGGTTCAACACAACCTCCTATTATGAATAAAAAATTTGGACGGCATTTTCCCTCGCCCGGACGCTGGTCACCGGGGACCCCCTCTGGAGCCAGGCCTGGAGGTGGGGCTCGATGGCGAGCGCCTGGTGGCCAGGCTTGCACCCATGGTGCTCGGCTGGGCACAGCCCGAAGAGGCAATGTGGGTCCCCCTTCCCATGGGCTCACCACCTATGGGAGGGGCCATGGAGGTCGGGTGCAGTGTGAGTTGGGTGGTGGCCGAAGTCGCGGACCTTGGCGGTCCGATCCTCGGCTAAAGAAGCTGGCTCTTGGGACGTGGAATGCCACCTCTCTGAAGGGGAAGGAGCCTGAGCTTGTGTGCGAGGTTGAGAGGTTCCGGCTAGATATAGTCGGGCTCACCTCGACGCACAGCTTGGACTCTGGAACCAATCTCCTTCAGAGGGGCTGGACTCTGTACCACTCTGGAGTTGCCCCTGGTGAGAGGTGCCGAGCGGTGTGGGCATACTTATTGCCCCCCGACTTGGAGCCTCTACATTGGGGTTTACCCCAATGGATGAGAGGGTAGCCTCCCTCCACCTTCAGGTGGGGGGACGGGTCCTAACTATTGTTTGCACATATGCACCGAACAGCAGTTCGGAGTACTCACCCTTTTTGGAGTCCCTGGAGGGGGTGCTAGAGGGCATACCTTCTGGGGACTCCCTCGTTCTGCTGGGAGACTTCAATGCTCACGTGGACAATGACAGTGAGACCTGGAAGGGCGTGATTGGGAGGAATGGCCCCCCCAATCTGAACCCGAGTGGTGTTTTGTTATTGGACTTCTGTGCTCGTCACGGATTGTCCATAACAAACACCATGTTCAAGCATAGGGGTGTTCATATGTGCACTTGGCACCAGGGCACCCTAGGCCTCAGTTCGATGATCGACTTTGTGGTCGTGTCGTCGGACTTGCGGTCACATGTCTTGGACGCTCGAGTGAAGAGAGGGGCGGAGCTGTCAACTGATCACCACCTGGTGGTGAGTTGGCTTCGATGGTGGGGGAGGATGCCGGTCAGGCCTGGTAGGCCCAAACGTGTTGTGAGGGTCTGCTGGGAACGTCTGGCAGAGCCCCCTGTCAGAAGTAGCTTCAACTCCCATCTCCGGCAGAACTTCGACCATGTCCCGAGGGAGGTGGGGGACATTGAGTCCGAATGGGCCATGTTCCGTGCCTCTATTATTGAGGCGGCTGACTGGAGCTGTGGCCGTAAGGTGGTCGGTGCCTGTCGTGGCAGCAATCCCCGAACCCATTGGTGGACACCGGCGGTGAGGGATGCTGTCAAGCTGAAGAAGGAGACCTACCATTTTTTTTTTGTCCTGTGGGACTCTGGAGGCAGCTAATAGGTACCGGCAGGCCAAGCGGAATGCAGCTTCAGTGGTTGCTGAGGCAAAAACTCGGGCATGGGAGGAGTTTGGGAAGGCCATGTAGAACGACTTTTGGAAAGGCTTCGAGGAGATTCTGGTCCACCATCCGGGGTCTCAGGAGGGGGAAGCAGTGCAGTGTCAACACTGTAAATGATGGGGATGGTGCGCTGCTGACCTCCACTCAGGACATTGTGGGTCGGTGGGGGGAGTACTTCGAAGACCTCCTCAATCCAACTAACATGCCTTCCAATGAGGAAGCAGAGCCTGGGGACTCGGAGGTGGGCTCCCCCATCTCTGGGACTGAGGTCACCGAGGAGGTCAAAAAACTCCTTGGTGGCAGGGCCCCAGGGGTGGATGAGATACGCCCGGAGTTCCTCAAGGCTCTGGATGTTGTAGGGCTGTCTTGGTTGACATGTCTCTGCAACATCGCATGGACATCAGGGACAGTCCCTCTGGATTGGCAGCCCGGAGTGGTGGTCCTCCTCTTTAAGAAGGGGGACCAGAGGGTGTGTTCCAACTACAGAGGGATCACACTCCTTAGCCTCCCTGGAAAAGTCTATTCGGGGGTTCTGGAGAGGAGGGTCCGTCGGATAGTCGAACCTTGGATTCAGGAGGAACAGTGTGGTTTTCGTCCTGGTCGCGGAACAGTGGACCAGCTCTACACCCTTAGCAGAGTCCTGGAGGGTGCATGGGAGTTCACCCAACCAGTCTACATGTGTTTTGTGGACTTGGAAAAGGCGTTCGACTGTGTCCCTCAGGGAATCCTGTGGGGGGTGCTTCAGGAGTATGGGGTACCAGACCCCCTGATAAGGGCTGTTCGGTCCCTGTACAACCGGTGTCAGAGCTTGGTCCGCATTGCTGGCAGTAAGTCGAACCCGTTTCCAGTGAGAATTGGACTCCACTAGGGCTGCCCTTTGTCACCGATTCTGTTCATAACTTTTATGGACAGAATTTCTAGGCACAGCCAGGGTGTTGAGGGGGTCCGGTTTGGTGGACTCAGGATTGGGTCACTGCTTTTTGCAGATGATGTTGTCCTGTTTGCTTCATCAGGCCGTGATCTTCAGCTCTCTCTGGGTCGGTTCGCAGCTGAGTGTGAAGCGGCTGGGATGGGAATCAGCACCTCCAAATCCGAGACCATGGTCCTCAGCCGGAAAAGGGCGGAGTGCCCTCTCAGGGTTGGGAGCGAGATCCTGCGTCAAGTGGAGGAGTTCAAGTATCTCGGGGTCTTGTTCATGAGTGAGGGAAGAATGGAGCGTGAGATCCACAGGTGGATCGGTGCGGCGTCCACAGTGATGCAGGCTCTACATCGGTCTGTCGTGGTGAAAAAGGAGCTGAGCCATAAGGCAAGGCTCTCAATTTACCGGTCGATCTATGTTCCTACCCTCACCTATGGTCATGAGCTATGGGTAGTGACCGAAAGAACGAGATCGCGAATACAAGCGGCTAAAATGAGTTTCCTCCACAGGGTGTCTGGGCTCTCCCTTAAAGATAGTGTGAGAAGCTCAGTCATCTGGGAGGGGCTCAGAGTAGAGCCGCTGCTCCTCCGCATCGAGAGGAGTCAGATGAGGTGGCTCGGGCATCTGATCAGGATGCCTCCTGGACGCCTCCCTGGTGAGGTGTTCCGGACACGTCCAGCTGGGAGGAGGCCCCGGGGAAGACCCAGGACACGCTGGAGGGACTATGTCTCCTGGCTGGCCTGGGAATGCCTCGGGATTCTCCCAGAAGAGCTAGAAGAAGTGGCCAGGGAGAGGGAAGTCTGGGAATCTCTGCTCAAGCTGCTGCCCCCGCTACCCAACCTTGGATAAGCGGAAGAGGATGGATCGATGGATGTTTAACATTAAGTACAGGAATGAATTTGACAACAGTACAAATAGACCGCTATCTTATCAAAGCTTCCATATCAGATGAGAATTAGATGGAGAAATACAATATTGAAGAAAACGGGAGAACCAACATGATTTTCTGATTTGATTGATTTCTTAAATTGAGAGGCAGATATTATTATGCACCCTTTACCTGTAAGCTGCATATACACAGTGGAGAAAAAAGAAAAGACTGACAAGAGAAAGTTTCCTCTGAAGAGTGGTGAAAGAGGAAGCACCTTTGCTATACGTATTACTGACCTTGCTGAAAGGGGACTCAAGAATCTTTGGTCAAAAGACTGTGACTGTGCTTTTAAAAAACCTTGTGTACAGTGATCCCTCGCTATATCGCGCTTCACCTTTCGCGGTTTCACTCTATCGCGGATTTTATATGTAAGCATATTTAAATATATATCGCAAATTTTTTGCTGGTTCGCGGATTTCTGAGGACAATGGGTCTTTTAATTTCTGGTACATGCTTCCTCAGTTGGTTTGCCCAGTTGATTTCATACAAGGGACGCTACTGGCAGATGGCTGAGAAGCTACCCAACTTACTTTTCTCTTTCTCTCTCTTGCGCTTTCTCTGATCCTGACGTAGGGGGTGTGAGCAGGGGGGCTGTTCGCACACCTAGACGATAAGGATGCTCGTCTAAAAATGCTGAAAGATTATCTTCACGTTGCTATCTTTTGTGTGCAGCTGCTTCCTGAAATGACATGCTGCACGGTGCTTCGCATACTTAAAAGCTCGAAAGGCACGTATTGATTTTTGCATGTTTGTTTTTCTCTGTCTCTCTCTCTCTCTCTCTATCTCTCTCTCTCTCTCTCTCTCTCTCTCTCCCTGCTCCTGATGGAGGGGGTGTGAGCTGCCGCCTTCAACAGCTTTGTGCCGCGGTGCTTCGCATACTTAAAAAGCCAAACAGCCCTATTGATTTGTTTGCTTTCTCTGTCTTTATGACAGTCTCTGCTCCTGACGAGCACTCCTTTGAAGAGGAAGATATGTTTGCATTCTTTTAATTGTGAGACAGAACTGTCATCTCTGTCTTGTCATGGAGCACAGTTTAAACTTTTGAAAAAGAGACAAATGTTTGTTTGCAGTGTTTGAATAACGTTCCTGTCTCTCTACAACCTCCTGTGTTTCTGCGCAAATCTGTGACCCAAGCATGACAATATAAAAATAACCATATAAACATATGGTTTCTACTTCACGGATTTTCTTATTTCGCGGGTGGCTCTGGAACGCAACCCCCGCGATGGAGGAGGGATTACTGTATTTTGCAGTGACAAGCACAATCTTGCAAAATGTACTAAAATCAAAGAATTGCCACACAAAGGCAGAACTGACTTTTTAAAACATAAAGGTTTATGCTTTCAAAGACTCAAACAGGGGTACCTTGGTAAGAACTGTAAAGAGAAAATGAAATATCATATGTTTTCTGCAGCATCCAGATATCCTGTACATCAACAAAGAGAATGGAGCAAAATTCAGAAAAGCTAAGTCCAATAATGAGGAAAATGAGAAGGGAATCTGTACACCTACTGGGGCTGGAGAAGACTATGTACTACATCTGGTCCCTGTTAAAGTAAAGTCTAAGAAAAGCAAAAGAAACATACACCTTTATAGATGCTGGTAGTACAGTAACAATTTGTACTGAAAATATTCAAAGACAGTTAAACTTGGAAGAAGAACTCAAGTACTTCTCAAAATAATGAGTAATTGTGATACTGGTTCAAATATGCCAAGAGTACTATTTTATTAGTATTGCAAGTCTGTGGACTCAATAATAATGCATATATTCATTTGCCAAAGGTGTATATGCAGGTCACAATTCCAGTGGACAGAGGAAACATTCCACAGCAGAAGGGCATTGTGAAGTGGACATATCTTAAGGAGATACTTTAACCATTTATTAATTCTGAAGTTCAACTTTTAAATAGGTATCAACAACCCTAAAGTCTTTGAGCTGTGGCAAATCATACTGAGCAGAGGAGATGGGCCTCATGCTGTGAAGAGTGCACTTGGATAGATGGTCGGTGCACCATACAAGGAAATAGATGCATTGCAAAACACAGTGGTAAGCTGCCTAAACATTCAGTCAATCGTGAGTTAATAACAGAAATGGAAGAAATGTTGCACCAGTAGTACAATTAGATTTTCCGGAGCACAGCTGTGAAGAGAAAGAATAAATGTCACAGCAGGACATCAAGTTCTTGCACATAGTCTCAGAGTTTGTAAGACTGGTAGGTTGCCACTACTGTTTAAATTTGTCTTTTAAAGACGAAACACTTAAAATGCCAAACAATCAATCCAAGAAGACTATAAAGCTTTCACAATAGACATTATTGAGAAGGGTTAGGCTATCAAGGCACCCAAAGCATGCCTGAATTGCAACGAAGCCAGGGTGTCACACATTCCACATCATGGTGTGTATCATCCAAAAAAAAAATAAGATTCAAGTGGTTTTTGACTGTACATCCTCCTATCAAAGGACTTCTCTCAATGATCATCTACTGAAAGGTCTCTACCTAACTAATACACTCATTGGTGTCCTAACATGATTTAAAGGGGAACCAGTGATATTAATGTTAGACATCAAATCAATACTCTACCAAATTAAAGTTCCAGATAAAGACACTGATCTTCTTTGCTTTTTGTGGAGGCCTGAAGGTTATATAAATAAAGACTTGGAAGAATTTAAAATGATGGTACAAGAGACACAGTTCCTGTGGAAGCAGTTAACATTGTGCTCAATAACTTCTATGTAGACGACTGCTTAAAGTTAGTTGCAACAGAAGTACAAGCAATAAAACTGGCAAAAGATCTCCAAGCTCTATGGTTCAGAGGGGACTTCACCTGACCAAGTGGGAATGTAACAGCAAAGTAGTTTTATTGTCTATTCCTGAAGAAGACAGAGCTCTTAAACAAAAGGATTTAGATTTAAGCCAGAGTTTGCTCCCAACAGACTGTGCCCTGAGCATCCAGTGGCACAAAATTATAAGATAAGCCTGCTACAAGGAATGGTATCCTATCTGTTGTCAGTTCAGTTTATGACCCCCTTGGATTTTTAGCACCAGTTATATTGCAAGTAAAGCTTATCTTAAGAGACTTGTGCAAAGAGAAATGTAGATGGGATGTAGAAGTGGAAGTCAAGCACATTCAGAAATGGAAAAAATGGATGGATGACTTACAGTAACTGGCAAACTACAATATGAAAAAATGCATCAAACCTACATGGTATGGAACCATAAAGACAGCTCAAATGCACAATTCTGCAGATGCCTGTGAAAATGGATATGGCACTGTCACATATCTTCTCTTGACTAATGAAGAAGGCAAAAAACATTGTTCACTCTGTGGCGGCCTGCCGGGACCCATTCCCGGCCAGGAAGCCCCTTCTGTACTTGGTCCGGGGGAACAGCCATGGGCAGCACAGTACCTCCTCCGGAACGCTTGATGGCAGCCCCCCTGGATGACAGTTGTGCCTCAGACTCCCACAGGGCTTCACGGGAGTTGGTTACAGCCCTGTTGGGATCCGAGGGTGCTGCCAGGGAGTGCTGCAACAGTAACTGCTGGGCCCTCTTGGGCAGGGTTTCTGCCGAAAGCAGGTCAACGAGCACCTGGAGTACTTCTTGGGGGTATTATAAAAGGAGCCAGCAGTCACCACTCCAGGAGTCAGAGTCGGGAGGAGGAGGAAGACGAAGCTTGCCGGGCGGAGTGGAGGCAAAGGAAGAAATCTTATTCTGTGGGTGCTTTGTTTTGTGTGCTTTTAGGACCATGCTGTGTCTGCGGGTATGGGGAAGGCATAACCCATAGATGAAGAAAAATAAACCTTTTTTGTTTAGTTTTCACGTGCCTCCGTTGTCAGTCTGTGTCAGGTCGGCACTGGTGAAGTGCTATTCTCACAACTCCTAATGGGGAAATCAAGAGTGGGACCGTACAAGAATGTCATAATTCCAAGACAAGAGCTAACAGCAGCCATTGTAGCAATAAAATGGATAAGATGCTAAAAAGTGAACTTCAAATACCCCTGCAGGAATGTACATTTTGGAATGACATCACCACATTGCTAAAATACATTTCAAATGAACACACTAGATTCAAGACTTTTGCTGCCAGCAAAACCATAGTAATCAGAGATCGTTCAC
Source organism: Erpetoichthys calabaricus (assembly GCF_900747795.2). Lineage (NCBI taxonomy): Eukaryota > Metazoa > Chordata > Cladistia > Polypteriformes > Polypteridae > Erpetoichthys > Erpetoichthys calabaricus. The sequence continues at coordinate 197,222,827 of NC_041398.2, read as the reverse complement.
AACCTTCACAACTGAAGTATGTAAATCCAGCCAATCAAGCACCAAGAGGATTAAGCAAAGAAAGCTTTATTTAAAGCACAATATGGTCACAAGGCCCAAGTTTCTTATTGAAGCCAGAACATGCATGCCAAAAAAGACCAGACCAAAGGAATGATTCACTCACTGAAGATGATTCAGAAATTAAAATCTGTGCAGTTAACTTTGAATTAGTTTACTCATATTGCATTGTTTGATCTTAGTAATGCATTGACTGATTATTTTAATGTTTTTGTGTTATTTAACTTCAGTTTTAAGTATATAAATAAGACCTGTTTTCCTTAACTGTTGTTTCCATTAATCCCATTAGTAAGCTACAATTAATATCCTATTATCAAGACCAAGCTAGATCAATAAGAAATTTACAAACACATTTTTTAAAGGGTACAAAATACTGTCTAATTATTGTTATCGTCATAGCCGGATAAAATGTTGAGATATAATTTTTTGTCAATATCACGCACCCCCAATTCAATACCATATGTTGATTCATTTGCAGAGGACAAGTTAAAAGTATACGATCAGATAATGGAACAAACTTTATAGGAGCAGAAAGAGAGCTACATGAAACAGTTAAAATCCTTGACCAAGAAAAAATAAGCAATGCTACGATGAAGAAAGAAATCAAATTGATTTTCAAACCACCTTCAGCCCCTCATCAAGGTGGTGCATGGGAAAGACAAGTTAAAAGCATATGAAAGACTCTCAACTCGATAAACGACCAACAAACACTTGAAGTTGAAAGTGTTGAAAAAGGAATGTGTGAGATAGAATCAATCATCAACAACAGTCCCCTCGCAAAGACATCAAAACACAGCCCAACATGCTTCCTGGACTCTTTCTAAAAATGACCAGTATATTCAAAGATGACCAATATATTCATGTTGGAATCAAGTTCAATGCATAACTGACTTGTTTTGAAACAACGAACTAAAGAGTATTTCCCAATACTTTAAGAACATCAAAAATGGCTTACACTAAGAAGAAATTTTGAACCAGCAGACATTGTTTTAATAGCAGATGACACTGTACCCCACAACTCTTTGGTAGTATTGAGTCATCAAAACAATTTCAGATGCCAAAGGTGAAGTGAAAAGAATTTATGTGCAGAACAAAACCAGTACACTGGACAGACCAGTGAATAAACAATGTGTGCTAGAAGAAACAGCTAACACTTGAAATAAGAAATTCTGAAATGTTTGTTTAAAGTTAAATTGCTAGTTATTTGTAAACAAAATGTACAGTTTAAGAATAGTGTCTCTTTTTGAAGTGAAGTATAATAATTGTCTCTGCTCCTGCATAAACAGGAAGAATGGGCAAATTTAAGAACAGATATTGACTATAGTCAAGTTTCATATCCAGGCTTCTTCAACTAATAGTAAACAGATCTAATAAATGTGCTTATCAATCTGTCCTCTGGACACTCACTCGGAAAACAAATTTAAAACTCTTAGCAAAAATAGCTTTAGATTTTTTTTTGATTTATGAATGCATTTACAATATCACCATGTATTCTACATTCATTTTAAATATTTCTAAAATGATAGTCAATTTAAGTGTGAAAAACAGATAAAACAGCAAATCCTATAGATATGATAATGATGGTACTTTGTCATTTCAAAACACTAAACAGATGTGTAAAATGTTTGGAACCTGATTTAAACAATGTACTGTAGCTTAATGTTAAAGGTCTGAAGCCTGCCCAGCTCTTTAACTAAAAAGGTAAAAGCTTCTAACAATATGCCTGTAAATGATGATGTATGAATATTATAGTATTTTCCCAGTTTCAAAGTAATTTAAATGACAAATGAAAAGATATTAAAATATAGAATGTACCATTGTCAATGATTTGTATTGACATGTTTTAATTCAGTAGATGTTAATCCTTAGGTTTGAAGCAATTGTCATGTATTGGTTTACAGTAATTAATAGTGAAAATAAACATAATATAGATCGCTTTAAAGGTATTTCTTCTTGTCCAGTCCATTGCCAAATATGTAGTTTAAAACATACATATTTCTCACTATTTCAACTTTTCTCAACTGAATGGCTCCTTTATTATTAAAGACTAGCAAAATACTCACGCTTCGCAGCGGCGAAGTACGGCTTTAAAATTTTTATTAAGAAGAAAAGTAAACCTTTTTAAACTGAGGGAAAATATACCAATAATTATTTGTTAAGGATCTCTTTGTATACCACGTTGTCAGTTCGGCCCTCCGGTTGTAATATGACCAAGCTGTGCGCTGAGCTTACTCTTGAGCAATGCAACGTATAGTTGGCCATGTGAAAAGCAATCTTGCCTCAAATCAATGTCAACCTTTTGTAGGGTCTGTTCCTGAGACTTATTAATTGTCATTGTGAAGCAGAGCCTTACTGGAAATTGGAGGCGTTTGAATTGAAATGGATTTCATCGATAACTTCACATCCAGCTTTTGAGAGTTTAAACATTCATAATCATCACAGTGTCCACTACTCAAATCATCACCTGTGAATCTAAGATGTTTAAGAGGCATTGGCGGTTGTCCAAAGGTGTAAAATATTTGGCCATTTCGGTACACTTGAAAGCGACAACCGAACAATTCAGCGACAGCCATCAACTCACATGCAGAACCATAGGTGAAGGGCTTAAGCATTTCACTCTTATAGTTCTCCTGTGTAGTATAATTATCTCCTGTACTGTCATCAGTCCACACCTTGAACCTGTCCCAGTCATTCAATACATAAGACACAATGTTCCTACGGATATCAAGAGTGAGCCTGATATGGCCGTGCAATATGTAACACAGAGAATGGAAAAGGCAGTCGCCATCTCCGGGCATGGAAACCACTCGGTAAGTGACAATTCTTTGATCAATGGTGATCACCTCGATAGACATGTTAATGGGGGTACGGTTGGAACGATAAAGGAAATGGGTACCTGAACAATGTAAACTAAGTCTAAAATACCTACACAATAACTATAATCGTAATAAACGAACAATAAAACAGCGGAGAAGCCATGGATTAAATAAAAAGGCTTGAGTTACCAGCAGGGAGACGTGAATACCGTGGTGAAGCAAGGAAGGGAATGAAGAGACCGGAGCAACGGACGGCCTTATATAGGAAGGCAGCCAACTACGTGGGAGGCGTGGGAATGGTGGACCCAACGCCGCCTCACACGGCAACCGAGCTGCAGGCTATGGACGTATATATGTACTTAAGTAGGATTCAGATAGCGTTGGGAACCCGCGTACCAAATTTCTTGAAAATGGGCCCATAAGTAACAAAGTTCAATATGGCATCATACCACCGAAATAAGTATGTACATTGGTTTCGGTTAGTGCAGGGAAGCCGCCTACCAAATTTCGTGAAGATGGGGCCATAAATAAGAAAGTTTAACATGGCGGACGTTGTCGACTGTTATGACCATTACGCGTAGAATTTCGAAATGAAACCTGCTTAACTTTTGTAAGTAAGCTGTAAGGATTGAGCCTGACAAATTTCAGCCTTCTACCTACACGAGAAGTTGGAGAATTAGTGATGAGTGAGTCAGTGAGGGCTTTGCCTTTTATTAGTATAGATGTATTTACTAAGAAATTTTAAGGAATACTTCACCCAAAAATGATGTTTTTTTAATGTTACTACCCCCACTGTGATATAATAGAGATAAAAAAAAAAATGTTTGATATAATACAAGCCAATGGTGAGCAATGCCATTCAATGGAAAATGACATGAAAAACCACCATGAAAACAACACTCACTATACTCATGTCTCATAATCCATGTATCAGTTACCCAGATGAATGCTCACTATTTTTAAAGTACATGCATTTTGTGTTAAAATATTCTTAAATAAATGTTTCTGGAAAATTCAGTGCACTTCATAAACAGGAATCGCAATTCACATAATACTGATATTTTGAAATCAAAAGGACTAATGAGCAGAGAACAGGACTCTTGGCTGGTGACAAACGGGGACAGAACAGGACTATTGACCATTTAACAAGGTGGTAAGAATAGGACTCTTGACCAGTGAATGTGTATGACAGGCAGATCTTCAAATCAAAAACTTAACACCATGCTAACTGCGTTCCCTGTTTATGACGTCAATTTTTCTGGAAGTATTTGTTTAACAATATTTTAGCAAAAATGTATATGTTTTGCATGTTGTGAACAATTGCATAACTAACATGTGTATTATGCAGCAAAATTAAAGTGAGATTTTCTTTTTCCCCATGGATATTTTCAAATCATTTGCCATCATTAGTCAAAATGGGCTTGTATTTTAACACAAATGTTTGTATCTCCATTTTCGATGAAAACATGAGATTAAAAATTAATCTCGACCATGTAATAAGCAACATATTTCTAAAAAGTTATTCTTAGCTGAACTACTGCTTTAAAGTACACATCCAAACATAAATCACTCCATATTCTTAACAAATTTTGTAACAAATGTCTCTAAAACATGAACTTTGAGGTTTTTACACAGAAAATTAGTTTAAATTGTAAACACAAATTTACATTGTTTCTGCGGTTTAAATTTAATCTTAAATAATAAAAAATGCATCATCATGTTCATCTAATCAGTGAGCCATTACTCTAACACAGTTACCATATAGTAGTTACCTACTAGATATAAAACACATTGAAATTGTAATACACTCATTTTTATTCAAATTTATTAGTAGGCAATTGATTTTTGCAATGATGTTTACATAAACTATAGAAACTATATCCAGGCCCATGATACTATGTGCTTCAGACTAAACAAATAATTTGCATTATATATGGTCTGGTTAGATGATTTAAATAATGCTGATATGAAAACGGGCGGCACTGTGGCACAGTGGTAGCGCTGCTGCCTTGCAGTAAGGAAACCTAGGTTTGCTTCCCGGGTCCTCCCTGCATGGAGTTTGCATGTTCTTTCCATGTCTGCGTGGGTGTCCTCTAGGTGCTCCGGTTTCCTCCCCCAGTCCAAAGACATGCAGGTTACGTGCACTGGCAATCCTAAATTGTCCCTAGTGTGTGCTTGGTGTGTGGGTGTGTGTGCCTTGCGGTGGGCTAGCGCCCTGCCCGGGGTTTGTTTCCCACCTTGCGCCCTGTGTTGGCTGGGATTGGCTCCAGCAGACCCCCGTGACCCTGTAGTTAGGATATAGTGGGTTGGATAATGGATGGATGGATGGATGGTATGAAAACATGATGCACACTCTGAAAATTGTATGCCGGCACAGAAGGTCATAGGTCAGTTTTTCTAATGAAATATTATATGCATAAATATTAAGCTTACACTTTGAATGTATACCTGACCTGAAAGATGCAGCCCTTAACACAATTCATGAGGCAGAAAGATGACAGATGGAGGCAATCCACTAAATGCATAATTTTCATTCATTAAAACTTATGATAACTATACACTTCACATTTCAAGATGGCTCTGAAGAGGTAATGCCAAAAATTGACACAAAGGCTATTTATTTGTAAGACTGAAATTCAAGCTCAACCCAATACACACAGAATGCTACTGCCTAATCTTTCTTCATTTTTATGTTTTAAGGATCACTGAAACTTGATACTCTTTTTAATAAACAGCCAGCTGTTGCTGTACAAACTACAAAGCTGCATCTGTAATAGCAAGGTTTCCAACTATACACAAAGAAAGGAGCAATACAAAAAAAAATCAATGTTCATTCACCAAGAACAAATCTAGAAGATCTAAAAGGTCATTCTTCAGAGTCTCCTCTTCTGTAACCCTGGCTGTTCAAAGACAAACATTGCCCATACGTGCACATATCACTGTGGTCTTTGCTTTTGTGGCTATTTAATTGGGCTCCAATATGCTTAAGATACACATCTATTAAAGAACACAAATACACCAAAAACTTCCTCATATATGACCTTATTGCCCACCTGTCCAGCTCTAGTGTATGTGTATTTTCCTAAATTTATTTTTATTTTTTGGACTTAACACTAGAATTACCAAAGCTTAAGAAAAAAACTCCTAAATCCGGCCCACCTTAAATCCGCTCGCACGTCTCCATTCAGCATCTTTTGTCTTGTAAATATGTCGATAAGCTGAAGGAGCAAGCAGCCTGCTATCCCATCCTTCCACCGCAGCAGAAACTGCAAACACCTCTCCCAACTGAAGTCTTGCTTATCAGGGAGTCAGGTACCGGGAGCTGTATAGGCTAAAAAATATATTGTTATTTGGAACACATGCATTTCATGTGTGTTCCGTGTCTACAAAGATCTATGTAAAAATATGAAAAAGTTTGTCTTTTAGACATGTGTTCAACATTTCTGTCATGCTACACTTACATAGATCTTTGTAGAAACGGAACACACATAAAATGCATGTGTTCCAAATAACAATATATTTTTTAGCATATGCAGCTCTAGGTACCTGACTCCCTGATAAACAAGGCTTCAGTTGGAAGAGGTTTTTGCAGTTTCTGTGGCGGTGGGAGGATGGGATTGCAGGCTACTTGCTGCTTGGGCATATCGACACATTTACAAGACAAAAGATGCTGGATGGATTTAAGGTGTGCCGGATTTATGAGTTTTTTCGTAAACATTGGTAATTCTAGTATTAAATGTTTAGTGGTTGTAAAAATAAACACTAATATTCTTTTAAAGAATAACAGTAAAAAAACACAAATAAAAAAATCACACACCACTCATATTCCAGAAGTACATGCTCTAAACCTTTTTCTATTATCTCTGCAGACCAAATACGGGAAAACCTGCCTGGTGTAACACCACTGCCTGTTCCGGCACCCAGACAGACGTCACTTCCTGTTCCGGCACCCAGACTGACGTCACTTCCTATTCTGGCACCCAGACGGACATCACTTCCTGTTCCGGTCTAATGACATCACTTCTGGTTTCCAACATATAAAACCTCCATCTTGACAGATCAGTTCAGTTCATTTTGGGAACTCAACCTGAGAATATCCTTGTGTTTTCCTTAAACCTTTTGCAGCCAGGGACAATATACGGGTGGCTGACCCAAACCTTTCCACTGTGTTCAGACTCATTCTTTAACAATATATATATATATATATATGTGTGTGTGTGTGTGTACACACACACACACACATAAATATACAGAGCAACTTGTAAATGATGTTTTAAAAGCATTATTTTTTTGTATATACAGTACATGTGTTTCCTTTAGAAACAACTGTGTGCTTATTGTTAACATTTGACTCTCAATTTGTATATTTGAAACTGCATCATAGTCTGATTTGTATAAAGGATTCTATGGTAGTATGTGTTGTTAATTGTGGAATATATAAAATAGATTTTGTAATCATTTTCTACACTGTGGTGTGCTGGGCTTGCAACAACACATCAAGGGGGGCACCCAGAATCAACAAGCTAATTAAAAGGGTAGGTTCAGTTACTGGACACACTCTTGACCCCTAGAAGTTGTAGCAAAAGAGAGAACTAAAACAAAACTGAGTGCCGTTATGAACAATGCTGCACATCCTCTCTCCAACACATTATCTATCTATCTATCTATCTCTCTCTCTCTCTCTCTCTCTCTCTCTCTCTCTCTCTCTCTCTCTGGGAAAAGAAACAGATATGGTAGGTCTTATTAGCTAATTTATCTAAAATTAACAGTCTACTTTTAATATATACATTGTGTACCTTATGCAGTTTGTGTTTATGTTTAAAAACAGAAACATGTCTATTTCTTGTTCCCAGTTTAAACTAGTAATACTGAAGTACACAAGCATAAAATTATTCATTTATACCTGTGCCTGCTACTAAGTAAGATTATGCGGAAATGGAAGGAATATAAAATGACCATCAATCACTCTTGGTCTGGAGATCCATGCAACATCTTGCCTCATGGAGTGAGGATGATCATGAGAAAGGTGAGGAATCAACCCAAAACTATACAGAAGCAGCTTTTTAAAAATCTGAAGGCAGTTGGGATCACAGTCGCCAAAAACATCATTGGTAACACATTATGCTGTAATGGATTGAAATCTTGCAATGCCCGCAAGGTCCCCTTGCTCAAGAAGGCACATGTACAGGTCCGTCTTAAGTTTGCCAGTGAACATCCGGGCCTGTACATGTGCCTTCTTGAGCAAGGTGAAGTGAATAACAGGGATTATCTCATCACAATGGGGTAATATATATTAGGCAGTAAGTGGACAGTCAGTTCTTGAAGGTGATGTGTTGGAAGCAGGGAAAATGGGCAAGCATAAGGATCTGAGCAACTGAGTGACATGGGCCAAATTGAAATGGCAGACAACTGGGTGAGAGGATCTCCAAAATGGCAGGTCCTATGATGTGTTCCAGGTATGCAGTGGTCAGTAACTACCAAAAGTGGCCCAAGGAAGAAAAGCTGGTGAACCAAGCACCCAAGACTCATTGATGTGTGTGGGGAGCAAAGGCTAGGCCATCTGATCCAATGCTAGAGCTCCTGCAGCAGAAATTGCTGAAATCTTAATGCTGGGCATGAGAAAAATGTGTCAGAACACACACTGCATCACAGTTTGCTGTATATGGGGTTGCATAGCCACAGACTGGTCAAAGCGTTAGTGCTGACCAATGTCCACTGCCGAAAGCACCTACGATGGGGTACATAACCATCAAAACTGGACAATGAAGCAATGAAAGGAGGTGGCCTGGCCTCATGAACCACATTTCCTTTTAGATCATGTCGACGGTTGGGTGTGCATATGTTGTTTACGAGGGGAAGAAACGGCAGCATGATGCACTATGAGAAGAAGGAAACCCAGAGGAGACAGTGTGACACTCAAAAAAATTTTCTGCTGGAAAAACGTGGATCCCAGCATTCATGTGGATATTACATTTTTGAAAGGAAACAGAACAAAAAATAATTCATTTAACAAAAACTCAAAAGCAAATGGCAAGCTGAAAAAATATTTTAGAGTGTCATACATTTGCTTGTATTAAAATAGAAAAAAAAAATAACCACTCAACGGGTAATTAATTTGAGAGAAAAAAAACAAAAAAAAAAACAATCCCAATTTCCAATTCGGCCTTACCAGCTTTAGCTGCTACTGCACGCAAAGTTGACCTAATTTATAGATAAGGTGCATATTAACTGAATAGACAGTGACTGTTCATTTTTAAAGCTGTCGTTGATTTCCATAATTACAGGTCAATGTGGTCACAGTCATGAGGTACTGTGACAGCTTGATTAATGCCTGTTTGTAAATCTGTATCTAAATTCTAACTGCCAGTAACTGTCAGTGGTCTTATTAGGCTAAAGGAGATATGCAAACTATCAGTTGAAAGTTTTAACAGAAAAATGATTCACAGAGTTCATTTGTTACATCTGAAGTGATTTTTAAAATAATTAAAGTACTGTATAACTTTAAATGTTGGATGTAATTAACCTTTTATATATAAAGTGTAAATGAGTAACTGCAGCATCATTTAAGATGATTTGTAGGTTTCTTTCACAAATTAAGATCTGTAGAAAAACAATACCCAGGTTTCTTAATTTTAGTGTTTGTTTTGAATATTGCTGTGAATGGGTGTCCAGCTGGCAAAAGTTGGTTCCCAGAGGAATAGGCACCACATGGGTGGCTTGGGGCAGGGCTAGGTTCCTAAGTAGAGCCATCAGGAAGGGGAGAGAGACACCCTTAAAGCTGATGAGGTTCTGCATATGGCAGTGGAGGAACACAGGGGTTTCTAAGTTGCAATATATTCTGAATGTTTGCTTTGTATCCTGGAACAGCATAAGGGAGGGACACCAGCACAAGTGACAGAGAAAGGTGGTTAGGGTGAAACTGTAAAGGTTTTTGGGGATGGTACATGACAGGTGACTCAACAGTTGACAGCTCGCATGGCTCACCACTCAAAGAGACTTCAAAGAGAGAGATGTGGCTGTGCTTCTCAGATACTACAAAACACACAGCCCCTGAAATTGAACAGTCTTTTCTTCATACATGGCACCATTAACAACTAATCACAAGGTCCTTTATAGGATAACCAAGGTTATAATACAACCGTAAAATTAACAACCAAACAATACAATATTGTAAATAGATACATACATATTAAATGTAAGAAGTGCATCATGAGGACATCTTGCCTGAAGAAGGGGCCTGAGTTGCCTTGAAAGCTTACATATAGCAGTGTTTTAGTTAGCCAATAAAATGTGTCATTTTGCTTGACCCATCGTTGGAACATTTTGCATTTTAGTTAATTCAAACAGTTATAAAAGTTGTTTCTTAAATTATTTAGAAAAAAAGTCATAAAACAAATCTAATATGTCCTCTCTGAAGTAGCAAAGGTTTTGATTTAAGAAAACATGGTTTCTGGATTTCTAAGGGTTGCTTATGACACCAATAGTAAACTGGAAATAATACATTTTAGCACAGATTCTTAGTACTATTTCTTGGGGTAAGGATATTTTTTTGCTCCCTTGCTCACCAGGCATTGTGGGTTGTGGGGGACAGCCTACTTTTTATGTGTTTCATTCTGTGTTGCTATTTTACATTGCCTTCAGAAAGAGATTCACACCATGTGGCAGCATCATGATAAACAGCCCATGTAAGTGTTTTATTGTACACTAGCCAACCCGCGGCGTACCATACGCCACATAATCAGGCCGCTTTTTTAATGATTTTTAAGCACAGGGAAAAAATTAACATTTGAAAAATCCGGAGGAGAGGGGAAGGACGCCCATTACGCCCCATCCGTCATGCTAGTTTGCTGATTTCTCGTTCAGTAACCTGTGAGTAGTGATGGGCGGGGTGAAGCCTCGCGAAGCATCAACACGTTTGAAGCAATTGTGTCGGAAATTGTATCGAAGCTTCGAAGCATTTGACACTCACCTCTCTCGTGACACCTCCTGGCCATTTTCATTAACGTTACAGAAACTTATGATACACTTTAATGACGTCTTTTAAAAGTCGTATTGCTTTTATTTTTTCGTAGCTAGAGACTGACAACGAAGAGAAGGGTTCGTCATCAGCTTCTAGTGTCTGATGTTTAAAAAATATAAATATAACTAACGCCGACAGGCAGAATGCACTATACGATAGCAAGAGTTAAACAAAATAAGACGCCTCACCTCATGCATTCCCGGCTCTTTCAATTAGTATTTACTTTTGCACTGTATCATTATAATCGCTCTGTTATGCATTCCCGGCTCTTTCAATTAGTATTTACTTTTGCACTGTATCATTATAATCGCTCCTGTTATTAGTATTATAATTAACCCTGATCTTTTCTTGAGATCACATTTAATAGCCTTAAATGTTTTCTTTGGTCTGTCTTAATTAAAATGGAGTAGACAGAAAATAAAGGTTTATCCCTGTACTTTGCCATGATATAAGTAAGCACATTTGAGAAAGAAAATGTGAAATCCTTAAATCACAGATGTCATTATTCGATCAAGTATTAAAATCTGCAGTGCTTCGAAAGCTGGACACAGTGTCGAAACCTTAGTATCGAGCGGCCCATCACTACCTGTGAGTCACGTAGAGTTTTCATTGTTGTTTGCGATTCTGGCTGCTTTTCGCGTACTGAGTTGTTCCGGAGTCACAGTTGAGAAACAGTTTTTTAATGTCTTTTAAGCACAGGGGAAAAAATGAACATGTGGCCCGGTGCATTCTTTAACTGCCTTGTGGCGCTGTAGTAGTACAGCTGCTTTGCAGTAAGGAGACAGTGGAAGATTGTGGGTTCGCTTCCGGGTTTCTCCCTGTGTGGATAGCAAATTATCCGCGACAAACAAATTGTTTTACACGCTGCAAACCAATCCGCGCCACTTTTTCAATGTTTTTTAAGCAGAGGGAAAAAAATGAACATTTGCAAAATCAGTAACGCTGCTTTCAGTAAGTACAAGGCACACGCGTTTAATTTGTCAGCCCTTCGAGTTGCTAATTAACTAACTAACACCCACCCACTCAAGCTTGTGTGAAAAAAATGCGCCAGTTCTTTCATCATTTTGTTGCAGCCTATCAAAGACTTGCTGATCATGTTTTGTAGACTCAATATATATTGGCTTTTCACTCAGCGCGAGGGTGCGCATTCATCTCGGATTATTACATCCTGCTAGACTAATCTGCTACACGGCTGCGTTTGAAAAACCGACTTATCCCGGATGAGTTTCACCGGCATTAATGATTAGGAATCTGGTTGGAACAAAACCCTGCAGCCACAGGGGTTCACCAGGACCGAGTTTGGCAAACTGCTGAACAGAGACGAAACCGACTCAGGTGAGGAGTGGGGGCGGGCAAAGTATTTGCAGCTATTGATTATTCAGTGTTGTTTGCCTGGGTGTCTGATCTGCTCAACAGGATTATAAATAAAAGGAAAACAATGTGAAGGCAATGTCACAGGTGATCCTGTGGTATAGCGGGTCCACAGCTCCCCTTCAAAAGCTCATTTTTAAATAAATAATCATCGCACTCACAGTGTAGCGAGGGGCGTGGAAGTGTGGTTGAAACAGTTTCAGGGTAGACTCGTGCTTCGGGCATTTCTCCCCTGTGCAGTGTGTGAGCGAGCGAGCGAGTGAGGAGAGAGAGAGAAAGCCGGTATGTTAAGAGTGAGCGAGAGCAGGCTCGAAGGCAATGTGTTCCTGTGGTATAGCGGGTCCATAGCTCACCTTCAAAAGGCCATTTTTAATCAGGCGACTGACAGTAGTGGAGTCAGGCACAGAGAAGGTCAGCTGCAGAGAGAGCGTCTCGACTGTTGCAGGGCCTGAAGCAGGTGAGACACTAATGAAAAAGAGGCACAGGGCTTATTGGTTTTTAAAGACTGCTTCCTTCATTGTGTTTTAACTTCAGTTTTAAAGGATTGCGCGACTCTCTCTTGCGCTGCCTGTGTGTGCCTCTGTCTCTCTGTGGCGCTGCCTCTGTGTGTGTGCGCGGCTCTCTCTCTCACGCTGCCTCTGTGTGTGTGCGTGGCTCTCTCTCGCGCGCTGCCTGTGTGTGCGCTTGTCTCTCTCTCTCTCTCTGTCGCTGCCTGTGTGTGCGCGCGGCTCTCTCTCTCGCGCTGCCTGTGTGTGCCTCTGTCCCTCTCTGGCGCTGCCTCTGTGTGAAACAAGATTCTACTGAGGTTGACTAATGAAAAGTCAACGTGGCTCAGAGCTGCAAGTGGACTGTGGCACAGACAAACAGAAATGACGGCATGTTTTTCGAGGTGTCGCGTCCGAGTTGGTGGGCGTGACTGTGATTTTTTCGTCGTATCCAATGGTCTAAGAGTCGGTGGGCGAGGCTCCTTCCTGCGTGCGCCATTGGCGTCTTACTTGTCGGCGGTTTAGTGAATCCACGCCCCTTCCGCCGTGCTTTCCTTGGTCGGCTACTTGTCTTCTGGCTTAGTGAATTATATATATAGATTATACGCATAAAAATAAATCTGAACTGAGATGAGTCTTTTTTAAAAATACAATGCAGTGTAATCAAGAGTTTTGAAAGCCACCTGAAAATCAAACTTTCTGTAGCATGTCTGGAACAAGCACAATAAAAAAAAAACTTTGAAAATGAAAAGAGCAGAGTGTATGATAGGACAACGCTCACTGACACACTGATACCAATCAATCCATGACCACATGGGAAGAACATGTAAACTTCATGCAGAATCTGGTGCTGTGAGGCAGTAATGACAGAATAAAAACTACACGTACAATAATAATGTCTGTTCAGCTCTTTATATTTATTGAATATTTCTATACAAATCTTTTTAATTGAAGTCTGCTGAGGTCTTGTCACTTCACTGCAAGCCATAGAAGTGCTCAATCTTTCTCTTGATTGACCACCAAAGTACACACATGCATTATCATACCATATTTTTGCAAAAAAAAAAACAAAAAAAAACTTTCATATACTGAAAGAATTTTAGCGATTGTGTGACTTTTTCCATTATTATTGTCTAGTTACAGAACAGAGACAACAAATCATATCTGAACATCAGAACAACAGTGCTTGTCAATGACTTTATGAGGTAATCCGTGCCCCTGTCCATTGTAAAGTTGCCGTGGAGGAAGACAAGCAGCAAAGTGAAGTGCACAGCTGGTCTTTTTTTAAATGTTTGAATCTTACAAAATATGTTTTGCTTTGTGTTTTTCTTTCCTTTTAAAATAATAATGTGTGTATGCTGTTCTGCAATATGTGTACAATCTCAAGATGTGCACCAGTACTCAATAACATTTTTAATGGATGTGTTCATTAAGTTTTAATACTTCATTTCACAATGGGACCACAGCACTCTTTAGCTCCAGTATAAAACGCAATAGTAGGTTGTTTGTTTTTTAAATTTATAATATATGCTTCACTTTAGAAATCAATTTAATTTGGCAAATTACTATATACCATGATTGTTAAGAAATAACTTCAACTTGGAAAATACCAAACTTATCCTTTAAAATCTGTTTAAGTCTCAATGTAAAATTGTTTGATACTTTGGACCATGATGGAGAGTCTAGAGCTTTACCAATAAATTATAGTGTCAAAGAACAACTTAATCATTATAATGTGCAGGTGGCATTGTGGCAAAGTGGTTCACATCATGGGTTCTCCCCATGTTTTTGTGGGTTTCCTCCTGGTGCTTGGGTTTCCTCCCACTGTCTGATGACTTTCAGGTTAGGTGAATTGGCGATGCTAAACGGGCCCTAGTGTGTGTGTGTGTGTTTTTTTGTGTAGGTGTTGGCACACTGTCCAGGGTTTGTCTGTGCCCTATGCTAGCTGGGATAGGTTCTAGCCCCTCAGCAACTCTGGTTTGGATTAAACAGGTTAGAAAATGACAAGACATTATAATGTGCAGGTAATGCAGCCATTAGGTTGTTTGTTGTGTAATGTATTTGTTCACTTTATGCATACACAGCAACACTAACATAATTTCTTTTCTTCTACATTCATTCCTAGATAAGTGGCATTTTTTTTCCTATACTTACAGTCAACATACCTCAGGCAGCTGAGGAAGTTTAAAGTTTCTCTGTGTCTAGTGGTAAAGATATATATATATATATATATATATATATATATATATATATATATACACAGTATATTTATAACTACAAATGCAATACTTGTTTTGATAGATTGCTAAGGATCAACAGAGTAGATGTTTCCAAAGAGGGACACAATA